>NC_061122.1:86378703-86410146 GCF_002878395.1 Capsicum annuum
CAAATAAATTCAGTTTGCAACAGATTTTCGATTTTCATGCCCACCCCTAGAAGTGGATAAGTTTTACATACTAGTTATAACACCGACAATGCTATATGATGGTGAATGTTGGGCCACTAAAACCCAACATATCCACAAGATGAGTACTGCGGAGATGGATATGCAGTCATACAAGAATAGATAAGATTAAAAAGACAACAGTTGTTGGAAGTTGCAAGTAACATGCATTGAGGATAAAATGAGAGAAAATCGGAGAATTTTTGAGTCGTGTCCAACATCAACTCCGCACCAGGTGAACTGCCTCCGTTGTCGAGCGCCCGGGCATAAAACCAAACTGGTTCTCCGAAATAAACACTATCCTCCTTAACCTCAACTCAACCACTCTCTCCCAGATCTTGGATGTGTTGACGCGGCGTATTCAAGGAGAGGTGTCTTGGTGTATGATTTTTGCAGATGATGTAGTTTTGATTGATGAGACGCGGGAGTGTGTAAATGATAAATTAGACCTGTGGAGATAGGCCCTTGAGTCTAAAGGGTTCAGGCTGAGTAGGAGTAAGACAGAATATTTGGAATGCAAGTTTAATGACTTGGGGCAAGAGAACGAGGTGGTAGTAAGGTTGGATTCCGAGATTGTGTGTAAGAGGGATAGTTTCAAGTATCTCGGGTCCATGATTCAGGAGAATGGTGAGATTGACGAGGATATCTCCCACCGTATTGGGGTGAGATAGATGAAGTGGAAGCTCGCCTCGGGGGTGTTATATGATAAGAAGGTGCCACCAAGCTTAAAGGCAAATTCTACAGGGTGGCAGTCCGTCCGACCATGTTGTATGGAGCGGAGTGTTGGCCAGTCAGGAACTCCCACATTCAAAAATTGAAGGTGGCGGAAATGCGGATTTTGCATCGGATGTGTGGGCTTACTAGGGGTGATAGAGTTCGGAATGAGACTATTCGGGAGAAGGTTGGAGTGGCTTCGGTGGAGGACAAGATGCGGGAAGTCCGATTGAGATGATTCGAACACGTGATGAGGAAGGGCACGGATGCCCCTGTTCGTAGGTGTGAGAAGCTTGCTTTGGATGGTTTCAGGGGGGGTAGGGGTAGGCAAAAGAAATACCGAAGAGAGGCAATTAGGCGGGACATGGAGCAGTTACAGCTTACTGAGGACATGACCCTAGATAAAAAGATCTGGAAGACGCGAATTAGGATAGAAGGCTAGAGCCAGTTTGGGCCGTTAGTATAAGGTATTACTTGGTGGGTGTATTATTCTTGTTATGCCATCTTGTTTCATGCTTTATTACGAATTTGTTTACTATTCTTTGTTTACTATTCCTTGTGGGTGTTGTAATTATGTTATGTCATCTTGTTCCATGCTTTATTACAGATTTATTTATTATTCCTTGTCTTGAGCTGAGGGTCTATCGAAAACAGCTTTTCTACTTCTCCGGAGGTAGTGGTATAGACTGCATACATCTTACCCTCCACAGACCCCACTATGTGGGAATACACTGAGTTTGTTGTTGTTGTTGTTATTGTTGTTGTTGTCCAACATCGACTTTATAAATGCACCGCTCTATTGGTGTGGAACTATTGTGAGTGACTGTGTTAAAAGGGGATGAAGTACACCTAAAATCACGAGGAAAGAAGTTTTGAAACACTTGGGCACAATGAAAAAAAAAGATCCATATAGCCTGCAGGTGATATATACTAGTAGTAAGGAGTAGATTTTAGTCTTGTTAATACGTTGAGTTGAAACTATTGCTTCTCCAGGAGTATTTTAACCTTTTCACAGATTTGTATGTCAGCAAAATATAGAGAACCTGTAACATTATTATTATTACTATGTTTTATTTATATATTTTATTAATCTAATTTGTGTATGATGATGACACAACTTGAGCTGAAACGGCGAAACATGGTGAGGATTTATATAGATGACCCCGACTTGTTTAGAACTGAGATATCGTTGTTAGAGAACATATGAAACAAAAAACAATGATTTAAATGTTCTGTAGGCACACCCAACCTTGTATCTTTATAAGAGTGAGAAATAATGGAGAAAATATTATTATTGGATTGTGTCTACATAATTACATTGACATCCTATTTATAGACACTACATTACAATCCTTTCCCGAGTAGGATTTAGTATACTATTCCTATTCCTACTCATATTCTAACACTCCCCCTCAAGCTGGTGCATACAAGTCATATGTACCTAGCTTGTTACAAATGTAATTAATACGAGGACCGGTGAGGGACTTGGTGAGAATATCAGCAAGTTGATCGCTTGACTTCACAAATTTTGTAACGATATCTCCCGAGAGTATTTTTCTCTGACAAAGTGACAATCAATCTCTATGTACTTGGTCCTCTCATGGAACACTGGATTAGATACAATATGAAGGGCTGCTTGATTATCACATACAAGTTTCATCTTATCAGTTTCTCCAAATTTTAGTTCTTTCAACAGTTGTCTGATCCAAACCAGCTCGCAAGTTGTTGCAGCCATTGCGCGATATTCTGCTTCGGCACTAGATCAAGCAACCACACTCTGTCTCTTACTCTTCCAGAACACCAAATTACCTCCTACTAAAACACAATATCTGGATGTAGAACGTTTATCAGAGGGTGATCCTGCCCAATCAGCATATGTATATCCAATGATATGTTCATGGCCTCGATCCTCAAAGAGTAGACCTTTACCTGGAGATGACTTTATATATCGCAAAATACGAACATCTGCATCCCAATGACTATCACAAGGGAAAGTCATAAACTGACTTACAACACTCACAAGAAAAGAGATATCAGGTCTAGTCACTGTGAGATAATTCAACTTTCCAACCAACCGCCTATACCTTCCAGGATCACTAAGTGGCTCCCCCTGTCCTGGTAGAAATTTAGCATTTGGATCCATAGAAGTGTCAATGGGTTGACATCCCATCATTCATGTCTTCTAAAGAATGTCTAAAGCATATTTGCGTTGAGAAAGAACAATACCTGATTTAGACTAAGTAACCTCAATACCTAGAAAGTATTTCAGTCTGCCGAGGTCTTTAGTCTGAAAATGCTGAAAGAGATGTTGCTTCAAGTTAGTGATACCATCTTGATCATTGCCGGTGATAACAATATCGTCAACATAAACCACCAAATAAATACACAGATTTGGTTCAGAATGGCGATAAAACACTGAATGATCAGCTCCACTACGAATCATGCCAAACTCGTGAATCACTATGCTAAACTTTCCGAACCAGGCTTGAGGGGACTGTTTTAAACCATAAAGTGACTTTCGCAATCAACATTCAAGGCTACTAGACTCCCCCGAGCAACAAAACCAGGTGGTTGCTCCATATAGACTTCTTCCTCAAGATCACCATGCAGAAAAGCATTCTTAATGTCCAACAGATAAAGAGACCAATGATGAACGGCAGTCATAGAGATAAATAGACGAACTGATGCTATTTTAGCCACGAGAGAGAAAGTGTCGCTATAATCAAGCCCAAATATTTATTTATATCCTCAACACGGCGAGCCTTCAGCCGATCAACCTGACCATCTGGACCAACTTTGACTGCATAAACCCAACAGCAACCAACAGTAGATTCACCTGTCGGAAGGGAAACAAGCTCTCAAGTACCACTCGTATGTAAAACAGGTTTCTCATCAATCATAGTCTGTCTCTATCCTGAATGGGAAAGTGCTACACCTGTAGTCTTAGGGATGAAAATAGAGGGCAAAGATGATACAAAAGCATAATGGGGTGATGACAAACGATGATAATTCAAGAAAGTATAATGTGGGTTAGCATTACGAGTGGATCTTATACCTTTTTGAAGTGCAACTGATAGGCTATGAGGAGGCGGGTTCGCAGTAGGGAAAGCGTCAGGCGCATGACATGAATCAACTGGGACTAATACTAGACGTGGGCGACAATGATAAGTCAAAAGTGGTGGCACTGCAACTGGAGATGGAGAAGAAACCGTAAATTCCTCAAAGATTGGGGTGGGTAAAACCGGAGGCATGGGTAAAACCTCAGAGATATCAAGATGATCAGAGGATGTATAGTTAGGTTGATATTTAAAGAATGTGACATCGACGGACATAAGATAGCGACCCAGATTAGATGAATAGCATCGATACCCTTTTTGAACTCGAGAGTAACCCAGGAAGATAGATTTGAGAGCACGAGGGGCTAAGTTATCTTTTCCTGGGGCTAAGTTATGAACAAAACATGTGCTCCCAAAAACACGAGGGGAGATAAAGTAGAGATGTGACTGAGGAAGTAGTATGGAATAGAGAACCTGATTCTGGATTGAAGATAATGGCATTCTGTTAATGAGATAACAAGATACGAGGACTACATCGCCCCAAAAACGCAGCGGAACATGGGATTCAATGAGAAGAGCGTGAGCAGTCTCAATGAGATGCCTATTTTTCCTTTCTGCTATACCGTTCTGCTGAGGAGTGTATGGGCATGATGTCTGGTGGATGATTCCTTGATAAGTCATGAACTCCTGAAACTGGAAGGATAAGTATTCTAAGGCATTATCACTACGAAAAGCACGAATAGAAACACCAAATTGATTTTGTATTTCAGCACAAAAACCTTTGAATATAAAAAATAACTCGAAACGATCTTTCATCAAGTAAACCCAAGTACATCTTGAAAAATCATCAATGAAAGTAACAAAGTAACGAAATCCTAAGAGTGAACTGACTCTACTACGACCCCAAATATCAGAATGAACTAATGAGAAAATAGATTCTGAACGACTCTCAATACTGTGTGAAAATATAGCACGAGTGTGTTTCCCAAGTTGACACGACTCATAATCTAATGTGGATAGACTAGACAAACTAGGCACCATCTTTTGAAGCTTGGATAGATTCGGATGTCCCAAACGTTTGTGAAGAAGGTCGGGAGGGTCTGTAGCGGAGCATGCTGTGAAGGAATTTGAAAAGGTAAGATGGTAAAGGCCTTGTGATTCATGTCCTATGCCAATTGTCTATCCCGTTTTGCGGTCCTGCATCAGAAAGAATCATCAAAAAAAGTTATACTAGAATGAAGGGCACGTGTCAAACAACTAACAAATGCAAGATTAAAAGGACAACCAGGGACGTAAAACTAGAGTCTAGAGTGACAGAAGATAAGAGTTTGACTTGTCCAACTCCTTTTGGCTCTGTTCGGATTCCATTAGCTAAAGTAATAGCAGGAAGAGATTGTGAATAAACAATATAAGACAGAAGTGATTTGTCACCAGAAATATGATCATAAGCACCTAGCTCCACAATCCATGATCCAAAGGTAGGAGATTGTGCAGTTGAGGCTATTGGTAGGGATATATGCTTACTTGCTTGATACTGAAGATACTCATTATATTTCTTGCCAGATAAATACACCCAGTGATCATTTGTGGTGTTAGATATGAATATTTTTAGGTGGTCGACCATGCAAAGAATAGCATATTCTACGAGTATGTCCAAGCATATCACAATAACTACACTTAGGTCGCGAATAACATACGCCACGAATATGTCCAAGCCTTTTACAATAACTACACCTAGGTCGAGATTTCCAACTCGACCTTCTCCTACGTTTGATTTTCTGATCTCCTTATTAAGGGTTCAGATTTAATCATAGGACACCGAGTAAAAAAAAATAGAAAACATGTTACCGGAATCTGGCAAAAAGTATCCAATCGCTGGAATCTAGCATATGTTGCTGGAAAAGCTTTTGAAAGTCGCCGGAATCCCAACTCCGGCGATCAGAATCTAAAAATAATCTCAAAAATGACATCGGAATGTCCAGGCGACTCTAATGGAAGAAAAAATATTCGAAAACTAGATCAGTAAATGCCCCACTCGCCCGGCACGTGACTGAGATCTCGCCGGAAAATCTCCCTGTTGAGGGCGCGTGAGGGCGCGTGCAGAGATGTTTTCCGGTGGTTCTCGTAGGGGTTTAGTCGCCGGAGAATATAGAGCCTCGTGGTACTGTTGGTTTTCGCACAACACGTACCAAACGGAAGATGACACGAGTCAGCCACCGGAAATTGAAGCACAATGGCTTTTTTTTTCTCTCTAAGTTTCTCACCAAAGCTCTGATAACATGTGAGAAATAATGGAGAAAATATTATTATTGGATTGTGTGTCTACATAATTACATTGACACCCTATTTATAGACACTACATTACAATCCTTTCTCAAGTAGGATTTAGTATACTATTCCTATTACTACTCATATTCTAACAATAAGTAAAGGTGCAACTGAGACATGATCTACCGGAAACAGTTTACATTGACAAATTTGTTGATGAAATTTCAAAATATGAAGACGGAAATGGTAAAGGTGGTAGTGACAAAATTATTTTGAGCTGGTTTTATGATTTTGTGAAGTGATCTATTTCTCCTCTTTCTATCATACTGTGACTGAACCTCTACAAAGTCAATAATAATCTTCTGGCATTAGGTTTCTGTAATTTGATCCAACCTTTTGCACTTTTCGACATTTGTATATCTATTGTTTCATCTAATCTAAGGGTCCACTTAGATTTGAACACAATGCTGTCTGATATAGTGGTTTACCTTCAAAAATAACATGCTTTAGTTACAGCAACACAATATTGGCCTAACGGTTGCATCACCTAATTTTTTCAGTCCCCCACCAAAAGGATCCTAAATATTCATTTTCAAATCAGCATGACATCAGTAAATTAGCAATAAAAGGTTACAAAATTTTTTAGCTTTCTTTTTTCTTTTCTCTCTAATTATGTTCCTTAGATACGTTTAAAAGTGAAACAAGCGGAAACTAATTAGCTTCTCATGAATCATGAGTAAGGAATTTCACCTTCCAATGACCATAAAATACCAAAGAAATAAACCATTGGACATTAAAATTGCACTCAACACTGAAGTAGTTTCTAAAGTTGCTCATAACTCAGCAAAAACAAGTCACACTAGGTAAGATCTTCCGATCCATCTTATTTTTGGTGGCAGTGCGCTAGTGGGTGTTGGAGGATACGTAGTGGAATATTCAGGGTGCTTGCAAGCAGGCTCTAACACTATTATTATTATAAAATTTGGTCATAACAATTTGTGTATCTGCCACGATCTCATCTATTATAAGCGCATCCAGAAACAGCATGGTTCTAACACATCAACAAGAATATTCGATCACTCCCATTAAACAATTCCTTGAAATTCATATTCTTTTCTTCCACACTTAAAATGAACGAACAAGAACAGTTAGTCACTTCTTACAGATTTTGTTTTACCCTAATCCTTTCCATGATCAAGAGTTGCACCATAAAATGTGGAAAACAGACACAACTCCAGAAAGAAAATAATTCAGTTTCACTCAACAAGTAGCTTATCTAATCTAAAGATGGTTGAAAACAAGAAATCCACTAGCCTCTGCATTTCAAAAGTTTGACAGTGTCCCCAATCAGCTAGGTCTAGTAGTCAACATAGTACTTGCTACTTCCCACTAGCAAGTATCGAGTAATCTACCCACCAACACTTACACTCACAAATTGTCACGTTGGATCCTAAGGTCATTAATCTAAATCTTTGATCTTAGCACCACCCCACCACCCCTTTTCCTCCTGTACTACTTATAACTCAATTTGGTTCAGGAATTAAAAGACTTTTGCACTAGGTGATTTCTTCCCAACTGTCCTAGCCTTGGTGAATAGAGTTGCTTAGTACCTATTACTACTAGGAGGTGGCAAGTATCTCGTGGAATTAGTCAAGATGCACGAAAGCTGGCCTGAACACCACGGTCATTAAAAACAGAACTTTTGCATACTCAAGAGTGTAGCCAAATGGTCAATGAAGTGAGTTGAGCACCACGAGACCTAAAATACAAAACACAAACGGTGTTTCTTTCCACATGATCTAGCCTTGGTGGACAGAGCTACCTAGTATCTGGTGAGAGGTGGTACGTATCCCTTGCAATTAGTCCAATCTGAATCGGAGACCACAGCTATAAAGAAAGAGGACTTTCGGCTCTAAACCCTTACTTGTAGTTCCTTTACATAGAGTATCTACTTATTAAACAATGCAAATCAATACTTAAATTGGAGTTAAAAATCAACAGCAAGGAACAAAGACCAATTTTATCAAAAGCAAAATAACAAATTCTTTAATTACATGTTATTGCTGGAAGGTGGCGGGTTTACTGTGGAATTGTCCACGGTTATTGAAAAAACAAATATAATACTACCTTGTTTATAACACATTGGCGCAGTGAATCAAGCAAACGTTGACATTTGTCCTTATCATAAGGAGATTCAATGGTGCAATTTAGAAGTTCAAGTACTTGTTCCCCACAAACCGGTTGAGCATTTTGCGGTGAGGCATCCATCAAACTCTTGTTGAAGAAATTTGTGAATTAGGGTTATGACAAGTGAAAATGTAGTAGAAAAATTGGATTCACGGAATCTCTGCCCACTGTTTGTTTCGTTTTCTTACCTAAAAACAGTGGGCGATTTTCTTCTTCTTCAAGAATGTTCCAAAACTAAAAGATGCTTGAGAAAAATAAGAGGTAAAGTATAATTAATTCCAACTTATCCCGTTTTGTTCATGTACACTTGAATTTTGAGAATCTTACATACGTAAAACAATAGTTGCAAGACCCCTTTTGGCTAGAGGGGGCCATTCAATTTGTTGGATTAGATTGTTGTATATTGGTTCGGTTTTTCAATTTTTGGATTGATGAAAAAGAAAATCATAACTAAATCAAAATTATTTTGGTTTGGTTCTGTTTTGACAAATTTAATTCGGTTATTTCATATTTTTATTTCGATTTTAAAGATTAAAATAGTGAGCATTTAAAATTGGTGATTTTTCTAGAAAAATAATCTTTTTTTCAAACCTATTTTTCATTCCCAAATAAAATTAATTCAATACATATGAAATAACCATAAATATCGACCTCGTTGAGTTATCTCCATTGGCATGACAGCAGTGGCCGCACTCGGCAGCGACTGCCGACGGCAGTGACGAACTGAGCAAACGACTGCCGATTGCCGTTGGTGATGTTGAAATTTCAAACGAACTGCTGAACTGAGGATGATTGAGTGCCACTAAAGTCTTCACATTAATGTTAGGGTCTAAAGCAAAACAATATATTAGAATTTAGGGTTACTAAATGATTATAATTTATATATTTATATGTTATATTAGATTATATTATATTTTTAGTATATTTACGTATAATATATATATATATATATATATATATATATAAATTATAATATATTATTTATATAATTTTGGTTTATCTAGATTATTTTTTTGAAATTTTGAAAACCAAACCGTTTAACCGAATTTCTAAAATTTGAAACCGAAACCAATCCGAAAAATCAAAAAACCAAACCAAATTAAATTTCGATTTGATTTTTTAATTTTTTCGATTTAAACCAACATATGTCCATCCCTACTTTTGGCCATTGACAATAACGTGTAAAACACGCACGTACACATAGAGGAAATTGCTTATGTGTCTAGTCACATAGATAAATATCATCCACTTCCCTCATATTTATTCTATGTCAAAAGAATAACCCACTTTTATTCTTAATTATCCAATTTCCTTCTAAAAAAAAATTGTATTTTTGAATTTTCATCGATCATGTAAGCTAATATCTAAAAAAATAATGTTTTCTTTTTTTATATGTGTTAAAAATATGGGATTGTTTTTTCTATTAATGTTTCATATTTCCTCCTTTTAAAAAAGAATGACCTACTTTGACTTGACATAAAGTTTAAGAAAATAAAAAAGACGTTTGAATCTTGTGATCTTAAATTAAAGTAGTGTCAAATATACCAAAATATCCTTTAATCTTGTGGTCATAAACATGTGATGTGGAAAATTGAAATTAAAGTATTGCCAAAAAAGGAAAGGAGTCATTCTTTTTTTAAACAGACTAAAAAAGAAAGTAGGTCATTCTTTTTTAAACGGAGGGAGTAGTAGTTTTCAATTACTGTTTCGATTAGAATTTTGAGGAGACTCACATACACAACTACGTTTTCTATTATAATTAATGGGGTAAGAAATAATAATTTAAGTTAGGGGTGTATAAAAACTGAATCGATAAAAACGTTATTGATTTATCGTTATTGGATTAACGATTTTTTAATAATTTTATACAAAAAAAAATATTGAGTTATTGATTTGGTTTCAATTTTTTTTATTGGATTATTAGGTAAACCGATAACCCAATAGATTATACTAAATTGTTGTTTTACACCCCATATATATGTATGTATATATGTATGTATGTATGTATGTATGTATGTATGTATGTATGTATGTAAGTGTGTGTGGGTGTGCTTATATAGTAGGGTTTTGGTTGCAATTAAGAACTTCAAGAAACAATCTTCAAGAACACCAATAGGAATTCAAAGTCAAGTGTCTTCATCAATTTAATCCATTAGTTACTATTTTCTCTTTTTTATTTTATGAGTATTTTCTTATCGATTAAATCGAAAATCGAATTGTTAAGAACTAAAAATCGATAAATCGAAAATCGATATGAAAATATCTTATTGATTTGGTTATTGATTTAGCGTATTTAAAAATCAAAAATCGATAAACTGAACCGATAATATAAAAATTGAACCGAGCTAATCGATGCACACCCCTAATTTAAGTAAGTAAAATAAAAGTAATTGAAAGTTTTTTTATTTTTTTACACATTTTGAAAGTGATAGAGGAAGCAGGATAATAAATAGGAAGAGAAGAGAGATGAGGTTTTGAAGTTTTTGAAAAAAATAAAGAAAAATGAGATTTTTTCATTTTTTATTGCTGATTTGGTAGAAAATTAACTTCATCGTACACGTGATAAAGTTTGAAATCACACATTTTGTCACGTAGGTCAAAAAGAGTCACGCGATGTACTAAAACAACAAATTTAGGGATATTTAAGACGACTTAAAGTTCAAATGTACCATGAATAAAACGTAACAACTTCGAGGGGTAATTGATACTTCTCTAAAGAAATAACAGTGTATTTGAACTGACTTACTTTCAAACATTTTTTATTTTTAAGGTTTTTTTTTTTTTTTTTTTTTAAAGTGTTTGTTAAACAAAAAGTGTTTCTAAGTGATTTACTTTAGATTTAAAAATAAAATAAAATAAAAGCCAAAAATGGGTTCTAATTATTTTTTATTTTTAATTTTTAATTCACTTAGAAAAAGTCTGTCCAAACACCCCCTACTTAAATAAAGGATTAATACTCTTTCGTTTCTAAATGCTTATTTCAGTATATTATTTTTGTCTGCATGCCCTTAAAAGAAAAATATTATTCTTTCCATTCATATTAATTAATCATTTTATTAAAATTAGTTGTTCCACATTAGTTGTCCACTTTACTAAATAAGAAACATTAATTAACTTTTTCTCATATTATCCTTGCAATTAATATTTTTAAAGGTGTTCACACTTATTTGTAAAGTTGTTTAACTTTTTTAAGGGGTGAAATAGTAATAGAGGCGGACCTACATTTGAGGGTAACGGTGTACGTGCACCCGATGACTTCAAAAAATTTATGCGCATGCACATGTATCTACCTTGATAAAGATAAAATAATAAAATGTGCATCCTCAGTCACAAGCGTTTGTTTGGACCGTTGGTTCAAAGTTGAACTTTGTGTTTCTTTTTGAGCGTAGGTCTCACGTTCGACTCTTATTTGACGTATTTTTTTTGTTGTTATTTTTGCAAAATAAATGCTTATTCAACACTCAAGCAAGATTCGAGCTTGCAACTTCAATACCAAAATGTACACATGTAGATCCAAGGTTCGACTCCTATTTGATCTTTCTTTTTTGTTATTTTTTCAAAATAAATGCTTATGAAAGCAAGATTCGAACTTGCAACCTCAATACCAAATGGTACATACGTAGGTCCCAGGTTCGACTCCTACTTGACGTATTTTTTTGTTGTTATTTTTTCAAAATAAATGTTTGTTAAACACTCAAGCAAGATTCGAACTTGCGACCTCAATATCAAAATGTACACACAAGAATTAAAATCATCAAGCGACCTATGTCAAGCTTTCGTTTAATTAATATTTATTTGGATACCTTTGATTTTATACTAGTTTTAATTTTTTGACAAAAGCATTAAGGCATGACGCGACATCACTATACTAACACAAATCCACCTCTAGTAGTGCATTTGTATACTTCAAATTCTGGGTTCGCCTCTAATTAGTAAAACTACTTCTTATTTATGATTTCTTAAAATGACCAACTAATATGAGACTAAGGTAATTTGATTAAATTGTCATTATTTATTATTCATTTCAATTTAATGTTTCTCTCTTTTGCACCATATTGACAACTCTAACTACGGATAAAATTGAAAATAAATAATTAACTATGTCTTGATTTTCTAAAATGACAAGTATAATAAAATATTTATTTTTAATAAATATGATAAGTATTTAGAAACGGGTGAAGTACATGGCTAGTTTCCTTAAATTTGTCTGCATGTCTTAGAGCCCGATTAGATGGGACTAAAATCTGATCAAACTAGCTTTTAATCACTTTTTAGCTGTTTTAAGTGTTTGGTAAAATTAAAAAACGCTTAAAAAAATTAAAAACTGATTTTAAAAAAAAAAAAAAAAGTGAGAAGCTGGGTACCACCAGTTTTTTTGTTTTTAAGATTAAATTTTTTCTAAATTTGACTAAAATATTTACTTTTTTAACCTTTATTTTTTTTCTCTAATTCCAATAATATCCTGAACTTGTAACCCTTAAATATATGATTTTTTTTTCTTTTTCTCTTTCCACTTCTCTTCATTTTTCTCCTTTGTCTTTACTGAATTCATCATTATATCGGAGTTTTGCTCAAAAAAATTATTTTACAATTAAAAATCATAAATAATTCACCTTATTTATGGTGTTAACAACTTTAAGGATAATTAAGTTATTTTAACCACAAAAAAGTGTATAACATCACTTCTTTACCAAACACATCAATAGTTTTTTTTTTCTTCAGTTTTCAACACTTCTATCCAAACAAATATCCGCTTAATTTAGAAGTGCTTATTTTAAACTTTTAAATCACTTAAGCTAAAAAATTATTTTTTTAATCCTATCCAAACAGGCTCTTAGTTATACAGTCGAGTTAAGTTATGTCCTAATTCAGCACCTCAATCCAAAATAAATAATTTAATAAATATTTTCATTTCAAATTTTAAAAAAAATTGTATATATTTTCATTCGTCTATTAGATATTTAACTTAACCATAAAATATATCATTTTAGTTATACACATCAACCTCAATTAGAAAATGTTTGAAATTTACAACTTATTAAGTGTATGAATATAATGAAAGAGAATGACATATTTTATGTGGTTAATGAAAAAGGAGACACACAATTCCAAAATTTAAATGTTTAACTTGAATATTTTATTAGAAATCAAAGCGTTCAATTGAAACAAAGCTTAATTTATATTTAAATGAAATATCTTGATAAGTTTAAAAAACTGGTTATACATTAACCATTAATAAAACTATATAAGAAGAACAATATTATTAATGGATATTATAGTTTTTAAAAATATTTTTGATTTATCTTAAAAAGGATATTAAAAATTATTTTATGCTTAATAAATGAATGACATAAATTAAAATGGATGAGTACTTAATTGTTCATCAATGCTTTAATATGTAAAAGGTGATGATGTAGGTAAGGATGGCAATGGGGCGGTGTGGGTGCGGGGCGGTGCAGTGCGAGTTTTAAGTTATGCGGTGTGGGGTGGTGCGAGGCGGGTTAAAGTAAGTTTTTTTTTTAAATAGTGAGGTGCAGGTTGCGGGTATATGCGGGTTTAAATTAAAAAAAAAAAGCTAAAAATTAGTATTATTCTCATGAATATACCTAAGATTATATGTATGCTTTACTTAAAATTGTATGAAACTTAAAACAACGTGAATAACTTTATAAATAAATAATTTTATAATTTTTTTAATATCTCTATTCATTTTAATAAAAATATGATATTTGATTATTATTTGTACACGTGATACTTTTTGATAATTTCAATGCGGGTTTAATGGTGATGCGGTGCGATGTGGTTTTAAAACTTACGGGTTTAGTAAAAACCCGCACCACACCCTTGCCATTCCTAGATGTAGGGCAACAATTGAAAGTTCTTCTAGAAAAGAAATAGCAAAAAAAACGCCCATCATGGGACTCGAATCCACGACCACAAGGTTAAGAGCCTTGCGCTCTACCAACTGAACTAGACAGGCTACTTGAACCAATTTCTTGTGATTATTCCTATTTATTTTCACGCATTCCTTAGCAACAGCCAAACATAAAAAGGAAGAGAAAAATAAATGACCAAACTATCAAAAATTAACACCTTATTATTAACATTACATATTGCAGCCCGTGCCAACATGGACCCAATATGTTATTTTTCGAATGCTATATTTTTTTTTTGTTCTAATTTATGTGACACTGATAAAATATTTGATAAAGTCAATCAAATTTATTATATATAATTTTAGATATTTTAAGTTGTTAATTATATTATGATATGTTGCCAAGAGGGATATATATATTTATCAAATTCAATTCATAAGACCAAAGAATATAATGTCTTGCTAACCTTAGAATCCGCTGGTCAATTAATCAGGTGCTTAATGACGAAGAATTAAAGGGAAAAGGACACTCTATAAGACTTTTAAAAATAAATAGACTAAGTTTGATATCTTTTCAAAAAGTGATCAGTCAGGTATGTTATTTTTACTTTATAATCATTTCCTAATTTGGATTATTTTGACCCATACGTAATTTTCAAGTAATATTTCTCTATCCCAATTAATATGACATCGACAAAATTTGAAAAGTTAAGCATATTTTTTATACATCTTTCAAATATTTTAGATTGATAATTATTGTGACTTATATTGTTTTTCATGAAATTTTCAAATAATGTATCCCAATTAATGTTGCATTATTGTAATTTATATTACTTTTCAAAAAAATTTTAAATAATATATCTCAATTTATGTTGCACTGATAAAATTTTGAGTCAACCAAAATTTTTTATGTGTCTCCAAATAATTAAAATTAATAATAATTATTAATAAATTATTATAATTTATAATATTTTTATACACTTTTCAAATATATAACAAGTTAAAAGTAAAAATAAAATATTTACATTAAAATTTAGACAATCAATATATTTTTAATATATTTTTAAAAAAATTAAGTTGTTAGCTATTGGAATTTATAATACCTCTTTAGCATTGTAATTTAATATTTTAAGATTTTAGCTATTATAATTTATAATATTCTCCTTGTTCAAACTTTTGTAGCGTCGATAGTTAATTATATTTTAAAAATAGTTAAAATTTTTAAGTGTTGTGATTTATAATATTTTTTCTTCTATTCCAATTTAGACAAAACAAATATAATTTTGAGAGTCAACTGAATATTACGATTGAAATAGCGAAGCAAATATGTATTAAATGACTCATTATAACTAATTAAAAATAATATAATAAAATTGCTATAAACATACTAAGCGGGTCTCATATAAGAAACTAAATTAATTAGGATCCATGTATATATTGAAAAATAATTGAAAAACAAATAAATTGGAAAATATTAATGAAAAGCCCCCGCAAAAAATAAGTACCTGTTGGAAAGCTGACATACTACATTTTTTTTTTGTAATAAGCATAACCTATCCTTGGATTTATGGTCCAAAACAAAAAAAGCACATTCAATAGTACAACAACTTCTAAGAACAATAAAATAAAAAATAACTAAAATACCCTTAAACAAACTACCAATCCCAACAACCACACATGACAACCATGTGCTAACTCACACTTATATATAGTACTAGGGAAATGGGTCCGTGTTAGCACGAGCCCAACATTAATAATATTTAGCTTATTTTAAAATTAAAAAATAAATATTTGAAATTTGATACCAATTAGATACTAAGTTGTAAGATTATTTTTTATAATATTTTTTCTATTTCAATTTAAGTGACACGTATATAATTTCAAGAGTCGTCAATTATTTTATATCTTTTAATTTTTTTTAAGTAATTAATTATTGTAATTTATAGTATTTTTTACGTACTTTGTGAAATATATAACAAATTAATTTTGTTATAATTTTTTTAAGTTGTTAATTATTCTAATTTATAATATATTTTATGTAATTTTAAAATAATACACGTTACTCTCCTTGTTCAAACTTTTATGGTATTGATAGTCAATTATATTTTAAAAATAATTTTTTTTTTTAATTGTTGTGATTTATAATTTTTTTTTCTATTCCAATTTAAGTTGCACTGGTATAATTTTGATAGTTAGCCAAATATTGTATATATTTAAAACATTTTAATTCATTAATTTCTTTTATTTATAGAAATTTTTACGTTTTTTAAAAATATATATAATAGATTAAAAAAAATAAGACAAACAAATTAAAATTGAGGGGAAAATTGAAGGCAAGAAAAAGGACCAATGAATTTGTGCCAAAGCAAGCATGCTGACCTTTAAATTTTTTAAATTGTTAATTGTTGTGATTTATAGTACTTTTTACATATTTTTTTGAAATATGTAACAATTTTTTTTTTAGATCTTTTAAGCTATTAACTATTGTAATTTATAATATTTTTCATGTAACTTTCAAATAATATATATTACTTTTATTTAGATCTTTTAATCTGTTAACTATTGTAATTTATAATATTTTTTATGTAACTTTCAAATAATATATATATTACTTTCATAGTCCAAACTTTTGTGGCGTTGATAGCCAATTATATTTTCTAAAATGATTTAAGCTTATAATTATTGTGATTTATAATACTTTTTTTTTTTAATTTTAATTTAAGTGGCACAATGTCTGATCATAATAATTAATTAGGGTGATATAGTAAAATCATGATGGAAGCAACGAAACAGACATGTATTAAACGATAATAATTAATTAAAAGTGATATAATAAAATTATTATAAGTACACAATAGAAAATGGAAGGAGGGGATGCTTTTGGCAGCTTAGCTCGCATTTATTACTTTTAAAATTCAATTATGATTAACTAATATAAATTATGATTTGTTTCAAATTACCCAATTATATTAAATTTACAGAACTTATTTAAACATACATAAAAAGTTGGAACAAAAAAATAAATATTTTTTTTAATTCCCTAAAAGAAAGTATAAAAAGTTGGAACAAAAAATAAAATTAATTTTTTATCCCATAAAAGAAAACATAAATGAGTATTTGTACCATTTCCATAAAAAGAAAATATGCATTTAAAAAGGAGTTTTTTTTTTTTTTTTTAAATAAGGATTTGTTCTTAGGATCATGGGGTCCACCATGTGGAAGATGACATCACTTGAAGGAGAAATAATTGGTATTTAGAGAAATGGTTACGCATGTGTCAATTTGAAAAGGTCAAACTCATCGATAGACACTCAAACTTATTGCAAAAATTCAATTAGACCCCTAAACTAAGACATGTTCATATCAGACCCTTAAATCCCTGAATTTTGTTCCAATTAGACATTTTTTGCCTATGTGACACTACGTGTGCAGTGCCATTGTGGAAGGCGTGTGAGGAGCATTTTTTTTTACTAATTTACGAATAAAAAGTTGTCAAGTGGCATTGAGGGCCCCAAAATTTTTTTAATAACAAATTTTCTTTTTTTTTTGAAACACTAAAGGCCCCAAAAAGCATTAGAAGGCCCCAATTTTATTTTATTTTTAATAAACTGAATTTTAAAAAAAATTAATTCTTTATTTTCATCTTTTAAAAAAATTTAAGATTTCTTTTTAATAATTAGTTTTTTTAAAAAATAATTTTATAATTAGTTTTTTTAAAAAATAATTTTATAATTATTTTTTCATAATTTGGATCCTCAATGCCATTTTTTATTTTCATTTTAAAAAGTTTTATAATTTTTTTTAATGATTAATTTTTAATTTTTTAAATAATTTTTTAATAATTTATTTCATTTTTCAAAAAAAATTATAATTTTTTTTAAATAATAAGTTTTTATTTTATTTTTGAAAAAATTTTATAATTATTTTTTCCTAATTTATACCGTCAATGCCATTTTTTATTTTCATTTCTTAAAAAATTTATAATTTATTTTAATAATTATTTTTCAAATTTTTTTTTAATAATTATTTCATTTTTTTAAAGAATTTTACAATTTTTTTAAATAATCAGTTTTTTATTTTTATTTTTAAAATAATTTTATAATTATTTTTTCATAATTTGGATCCTCAATGCCATTTTATATTTTTATTTTTAAAATTTTTATAATTTTTTAAATAATTAATTTTTTATTTTTTAAATAATTTTTAATAATTTATTTCATTTTTTAAAAAAATTTATAATTTTTTTTTAATGAATCAATTTTTTAGTTTTATTTTTCAAATAATTTTATAATTATATTTTCATAATTTGGATCCTTAATACCATTTTTTATTTTCATTTTAAAAAGATTTATATTTTTTTAATATTTTATTTTTATTTTTTAAATAATTTTTTAATAATTTATTTCATTTTAAAAAAAAAATTATAATTTTTTTAAATAATCAGTTTTTAATTTTATTTTTAAATAATTTTATAATTTTTTTTTCATAATTTATTTCCTCAATGCCATTTTTTATTTTCATTTTTTAAAATTTTTTATATTTTTTAAAAATAATTTTTTAATAATTTATTTCATTTTAAAAAAATATATATAATTTTTTTAAAATAATCATTTTCTTATTTCTATTTTTTAAATAATTTTAGAATTATTTTTCAATAATTTCCTCAATGCTATTTTGTATACTCTTTTTAAAAAAATTATAATTAATTTTTAATAATTATTGGACCCACAATGCCACATGTCAGCTTCCAATTAGCTCGTTTTGCCACGTCATCGCGTGTGTGCAACACATACTTTGACCTTTTTGCTGATAGGAAAAAAATGCCCAATTGGAACCAAATTTGGGGGGTTTAGGAGTTTAATAGGTACAAGCCTTAGTTTAGGGGCCTAAGTGAATTTTAGGGACAAATTTGAGGGGCTATCAATGGGTTTGACCATTTGAAAAAAGCACAATGGGCCCATAGTGTACAATGACATTTCAATTTAGGGCATGAAATGTAATTTTAGCAAAAGAGATGGCATTTTTTTGAATTTATTGATAAGGTTTACGTGACTTAACAGAAAAGACAATCTTGTTAAAGCAAACTACTATTGGAAAAATGCTTTCATAGACCATAATATCCTCAAAATTTTCATCAATGACCTAAAACTAACATATCGAAACCACCAATTCTTATATATAAAGAAGGTCAAACCCATCGTCAGGCCCCTTAAGTACTTACGATCTTTCACTTAGGCAACTCAAGTGGATATTGGTTCATTTGGCACCTCAAGTAGGTATAAAGTGTGTCATTTTGACACTTTTTGCTGAGTTGGCAAGGTGCGTGTGACACATGCATTGAAGGCGCATTTGAGGGGCATTTTCATAATTTTTTTTATCTTTCTTCTCTTTTATTCTCTTTTCTTCTTCACTCTTTCAATAATAACACCATTAACATCACTCTTCTTCACAATTTGAGAAAATTCTCATTATGGAATGTCAACAATTAGAGGAAATCTATTAAGAATACTTAAGATTTCAAACATTCTTTATTAAAATTTTGTTGAGATTTCACAATTGAAGGAATATCCACAATCGAATTGTCAACAATTGGAGGAATTCGAGGCAAAAATTTTGTTGAGATTGCCTTCATGGGTCGTCTTGAGATGATGATAATGTTAATGGTGTGCTTGAAAATTTTTGTTAAGATTGCCTATTATTTGCTTGAAAAAAATGTGCTTGAAAAGATTAATGGTGTTATTTGGTGTTATTAATGGTGTTATTATTTGCTCGGAAAAAAAATGTTATTAATGGTGTACAAAAATTGAGGGACAACAGGGGTATTAATGGTGTTTGGTGCCTGCCATAATCATCACAAAGAGGAGGAAATAAATTTTATGTGTGTTGAGTGAAGGTCCATCAATGGCTTCCTTGTTGAAATTTAAAATTTCAAGAATTTAGAATTTTAGAGGGTGGGGGTGGGTTAGAGAAACAATGTTGGGGGTGGGGTATGGGGGTGGAAGGGGTGGCACTGCTGCATTTAGAAGATGATTTTAGGGAGGGTGGGGGTAGGGGAGGGGGGCAACATTGTTGCAAGATATTTTGGAGAAGATGATGTTGGGGTGGGAGAAGGGAAGGGGTGATTATTGATTTTAAAAAAATAAAATTAATTAATGATTTAAAAATTATCTTTTAGAAAAATGACACGTGTCAGCATATTATTTATCACTTTCCACATCATCAGGCACGTGTAATACACGCACACAGTATAAATTTGCTGATTCAGGAAAAGGTGCCAAAGTGTCACACTTTAAGGCCGCTTGAGGTGCCACAATGAACCAATGTCCACTTGAGGTGCCTAAGTGAAAGATCGTGCGTACTTAAGGAACTTGACGATAGGTTTAGCCTAAAAAGAACTAGGAGATAATTCTGCAAATCAAACACAAATTCATGATTTTCTATTCGAGTGAAAACAAAGCAATATATTTATATATTATAAAGTTTTGTATCATCTTTTTTATAAAATATTACATCGGAAACATAATAAGTAACAAAGATAAAAAATTAGAAAAAAGATGTTTGTGAGAGATTTTATTTCTTCACTTTCTGATTTATTATTTTATAACACATTATCAATACGGGACTCACAAATTAAAGGTATGTTTCCTCTTTGTGATATGTTATGGTTAACCCTAAAATTTTTGTCTAATTACTTAAGCTTGAGATTTCCACTTTAGCTACAAAGGGAGAAAACTAATACTCTATATTAGTCATTCTCCCACTATCTATTTGCTTCGTGTTATTTACTTTAACACTAATTTTAATTTCATAACAATCTTTTAATTATAAGTTTCTTATTTGTCTTACCCAAAGTCCCCTTATAAAATTACACAAAATATGATTATTTTTCAAGATACGTCCTGACAATAGCAATTTTTACCTCTCTGCTAAATCATTGGGTTAATGTTCCCAAACATGTCCTTGATAGACCAAAAACAAACACCTAGGGACGACAATCACGCAAGAACCAAACTTGCCTACCTTCTTCAACCAAAAAATCTAGGAAAACTTAATAAATGTATCCTCTTCCTGATATAAGTCAAATGGTTCTTTTAGTTTTTTATGACATTATTCAAAGTCACTAAGTGAAGAATCAAGCTTTGGTCGCATTGAGGGCACATAATTATACTTGGAGGGGTCGTCTTAAGCATGCCATTAAACAAACCCGAGTATGGAAGATTGCTTGGAGCCTTAAAGACTTGAGGACTCTCGGGTTTGGGCCACACTTGGTGGTTCACGGTTTTAGTTCCCTTTATTAAGGCATTTTGGTCACTTAGCCTTGAGGGCATTATAGTTATTTAGACTAGTCTAAATGACACTCCATGGCCACCCCACCTTATTAAGGGCATTGGAGTCATTTTTGTCTTTCTTTTGTAATATACTATATATAGTCTCTTTTAGGTCTTTTCTCATTAGTTTATGAATGATGATATTTTGAAACATTGAAAATCCTCTCTCTTGAGAGTAGAACACCTTAGTGTAGTTCTTAGCTAGGACTTAGAATAACCATTGTAGTTTAGGGCTTGGAAAAGCCAATATTGTTCTTTTCTTGGAAATAATGAATTTTAAGGTGAGTTGATTCCCTTGGTGGTCACCGTAAGAGTGTGGTTTTGATTATTACATTCATTAGGGGTTAGTGTTGAAATACACTTGGTTCTTAACCTTGTAATAATCTTGGTCTCACTATCTATTCTTTACTTTCTTGTAATCTTGTTGTGTTGTTCTTGTTGCCTACTCTCTGCCTTGGGGTGTTCTTGTAGCCGAAGTTGTTGTTCTTATTGTTCTTCATTTTATGTGTTGTTAATCTAGTTTGGTTGGCTGGAAAATAGGTATTAAACACCTTGTTATCATCTCTTTCTTGTTCTTATTGTGAATCCGAGAGTGGTCATCAAATAGGTCCTCGAATTCTTGAACTTGTGGACTGATTTTGGTGTGTGTTTTGTGCCTTTCCTTGTCTTGTCTCGTATAATTTGTTATCAGAGCATGGCTTGATCTTGTTCCCACAAGATCAATCTTGAGCTTATAAACTTGAAAAAAAAAAACAAATTTGGTGTACTTGTTGTTCTTGGCCGAGAAAGTTATTGTTCTTGTTGTTGTCTTGGTCGAGACTTGTTTGTAAGTTTAGATCTAAGTGTCTTTTGTTTGTCTTGTTGTTTCAAGTGTTAGTTTTGTTCTTCACTAACACTTTGAGTCTAGATCTAGATTTGATCTTAAAAAGTTAAAGTTATTGTTGTGAACAAAAAGGTGGCCGTGTGGTGACATTTTTGTGGACTTGGGTTGGACATTTTTGTTGATGTTGTTCTTGTTGTGGTTGTTGTGTTCTTAATGTTCTTCGCATCCTTCATACCTTGTTAATCATAAAGTGAAAGTTTGATCTAAAAGAGTGAAGGAAAAATGTGTGAGAACTTGTTAAGTCTTGAAAGACCTTTCACCCACCAAGGACTTGTCAATCACATCTCAACCACTTTCTATGATATAAGGGTCCATGTTTTAAGAAAAAGTACTACAAAAGTCAAGTCTTGAAATTTGAAAACTTGAAAAAAAGGCTCCAAGACTTATTCTTCCCTCCTTAAAATAAATTTCACCAATCCAAATTAAAAATGGGTCAAGACTTGGACTTTGAAAAATAAAATTGTAGAAACCGCAACCAATAGGTGGCTGCCATGTCATCATTTTACTGTTCACACAACTTTAATTAAGGTAATAATTTAGATTCTTAGTTTTATTTTATTGTTTCATTAGTTTCATGTCTTGATTCTAGAATTAATTAACAACTAGTAATCACCTACTTAGTTATTGATTAATTGTTGAATCCATTTCTTTCGTGTCTTCATTATTTGTGTGCTTTTCTCATTTTTAACTCGTAGTAACTTCTTTGTTTCAAGTTCGTAAGTAAATTTTGTTTAGTGTCTTGAGTCAATCAAACAAGAATCTATTCCGGTGTCTAAGTAGAATTGACATCCTATTGACTACCGGAGTATAAGAAACTTTCAATATTCGCCGCTCTAATTGTGAGAATCACAAAGGTAAGTGTATATGAGTGTTGGTGAAGAGCTTTTACTACTAATCTTGTTTGTTCATTGTGTAGGTACAAAGGTGATATAAGGGGAACATGTCTTTGATAGCCGGGGATTATTGTGACTACAACATGGGAGACTATGATTGTAGTGAGGGGTTTTGTGGCTACGAAGTTGAGAGAGATTGTGGAGGCTATGAAAATAGCCATGATCAAAATTTGGGCATATTTGAGGGACATGATTTTAAGGGAGAAAATGAGGGGAATGAAGTACCTAATGCTTATGGTGAATTTGGGGATGATGTAGAACCTCGTAATGGTTCATATGATGACATTGGGGCATATGAGGAGTCTTACACCTCCCACTCCGAACCTAGATTTGGTGTTAGGTATAACCCTTTCATTCACAAAGCTTATGAGAGCTATGATGAGAGTACACGTGAGGAGTGTAAAAATTTATTTTCTTCACCTTATAGTACTTCTTATCAAGATTGACATAGTGTGAATGGTTATCCTAGCTATAGTAGAGGTTGTCCCACGAAAAGAAGAGGATATGCATCTCCAAAGTCGACGGGTAATCATGTGCCTTACAATGTTGATCTGAAAAGGAGTGAAGACTCTGAAAAGGTAACCATTTATGGGATACTGGGCTGCCTCGTTGTGTTAAATGATAGGTACTATAGAAACTACATCCTTCCATCCATGGTTGACTACTTGGGGTTGTTTCAAGAACCTTTACTTGTTCCATACTTCTTGGACGGGCCGGTTTAAGGTTACCGAGAGGATGAGGGTTGTCTTCTCCCAATTTGATTACTATAATGAGGTGTGGTGCGATGTTTTTCCCTTTAACCTACGGTCATGTGAGCTTGCATGCCTATTGATTTGCACAATATAAAGTTCTAAATGTGTAAAATTGGCCTAATGTTGTAAGAGACCGATGGGGAATCGCCTCGTGAAGTACATTCTGTCTGAGCTGTAAAGAGAAGTGCTCACCTACTCCAATCCTAATGATGACGAAAGATAAAAGATTGAGAGAAGTAAGGGTGTGTAAGGTGGTAATCTGAGAGTGGAAAAAGGAGAGGTTGTGTAGAGCAAAGTGAGGGGATTGCCACCAAACCGAGCTAACATTGTTTGCCTTCTATTTCTAAGGACGTAGATATGACATGGCAAGCGAAGGAGAGAAATGTCGATTTGCTGCCTAAGCTTGTGGAGAACCTTCACAACATGACAAAGGAAAGTCTACTCAAGAACTTCAAGGTAAAATAGCTAACTCTTACACTTTGGTGCGTGTGAATGATAATTGTGTGGCTAGTAGCCCATTGAGTATGAGTTGTAGATTAATTACTTGTGATTCTAATGATTCTTTGACTCTTGTTGATGATGTACATGTTGTGAGTGTGGCTACACTAGTTGATCATATTGATAACGAAATTGACTTTTCTTGTAAGAGCAATTTATATCTACCTAGTGTTGAAGCCAATTTGTTGAACGAACGTACATTGACTTGTGTAATTGGTGTTGATAAACTTATGTGTGAAACTTGCCCACCACTTGAGGTTATGTGTGATGTGCTTAATAGAACTCAAGTGAGTGAAATAATTAAAAATGTTGGTCAACAAAATGGGAGTGAACCAGAGAGCTATTCTTGAGATAATCTTGTACTTAAAATCTCTTTGAAACTTGATATTGATCTTATAGAGAGTGATAAACATGTTTGTTCCGAATCTTTCCCCGAAATAGATCATGCTCTCTTTAGGTATAATGTCTTGTTTGAAGATGATGTAAATACTCTTAATAGACCTAGTGGTGAAAATGATGGTATAGCTTACCTTGGAAGCTATAGCCTATATGCTAACCCACTATGGTGTGACAATATTCCTCCTAAAGATGGAAATCTCTTCTTGGAAGATGAGAGTACTCTTAAGGATAAGAAATGTATGGTCTTGGAAACTACTTCTCCTTCTACTTTGTGTGACTTTATTGTTGAGAGTACTCATGGTGATGATTGAAAAACAAGTAGTGAGTACACATATGAGGGTACCTCAGTAGAATTCGACTTGAGTGATACCTTTCTCTACTCTCTATTTGCTTTGGATGATATGCATGCTATTGTAGAGAGTATGTCATTTAGTTTAGGTGGAGACCACGGAAAGGGGAGTGTTGTCTAGACCCGTGTTTATGGACACTCTTCCCATTTGACCCTGGTGCCAATTATAGAAATGGTGATGTTGGTGCACCCAACTTGTCGCTTGGTCTACATGACAAGCAAAGTGTCACTCTTGGTGAATCCCATAACTAAACCCTTTGTACATTTTTCATTGAGTTTTTAATATTTCATTCAAAGGATCCTTGGTTATACTTTAAGTATGTGCTGCCTTGGCGTGATGATGTTTATCATGGTGTTAACCCTAACCCTCATGCCATGAAGATGTTGTGCTTGTTTGTCCTTTCTCTAGTTTTGCAAGATACGAATTTGAGGTTGAATCTTTTTCAAGAAGGGGAGGATGATACAAGTCAAATGACCGTCTTAGCTTTCAATGACATTATTCAAAGTAACTACGTGAAGAATCAAGTTTTGGTCGCATGGAGGGCACAACATTATACTTGGAAGGGTCGTCTAGAGCATGCCATTAAACAAACTCGAGTGTGGAAGATTGCTCGGAGCCTGAAGACTTAACGACTCTCGAATTTAGGCCACACTTGGTGGTTCACAGTTTTGATTTCTTTTATTAAGGGCATTTTGGTCACTTATCCTTGAGGGCATTTTGGTTATTTAGACTAGTCTAAATGACATTCCATAGCTGCCCCACCTCATTAAGGGCATTGGAGTCATTTTTATCTTTCTTTTGTAATATACTATATATAGTCTCTTTTAAGCTTTTGCTCATTAGTTTATGAATGATGATATTTTGAAACATTGAAAATTCTCTCTGTTGAGAGTAGAACACCTTAGTGTAGTTCTTAGTTAGGGCTTGGAACAACCATTGTAGTTTAGGACTTGGAAAAACCAATATTGTTCTTTGCTTGAAAACGGTGGATCTTGAGGTGAGTTGATTCCCTTGACGGTCACCGTAAGAGTGTGGTTTTGATTATTACATTCATTAGGGGTTAGTATTGAAATACACTTTGTTCTTAACCTTATAATAATCTTGGTCTCAGTATCCATCCTTTACTTTCTTGTAATCTTGTTGTGTTGTTCTTGTTGCCTACTCTCTGCCTTGGGGTGTTCTTGTAGCCGAAGTTGTTGTTCTTCTTGTTCTTCATTTTATGTGGTGTTAATCTAATTTGGTTGGCTGGAAAACAGGTGTTAAACACCTTGTTATCATCTCTTTCTTGTTCTTATAGTGAATACGAGAATGGCCATCAAATAGGTCCTCGGGTTCTTGAACTTGTGGACTGATTTTGGTATGTATGCCTTTCCTTGTCTTGTCTCTTATCACTTCCGCTATCTGGTTTACCAACACGGCCAAAGTAACACTATCGATACACTTCAGTTGTATATGTAGTGACTAGGTATGTATATATATATAAATATATATATATATAGGTCAAACCCATCGACGACCCCCTAAACTCGGCACGATCTTTCACTTTGGCACCTCAACTGGACGTTGTTCACTTTTGACACACTTTTTACAATCAACTAAAATTATAAAGAGTGTGTAATACACACGCTGCTGATGTGGCATGCGACCAATTAAAAAAAATACGTGGCATTTTTTTTTGTATAAAATAATAATTTTAAATAAATTATAATTAAAAAATCTATTTTAACCTAATTAACTTAATTTTTTTTAATAAATCAATAAATAAATGCACCCCCCACACAATCATCTTCTTCACTCCACCCTCCCCCCTCCCCCCTCCGTCCAAATCATCCCATCCCCCCTCCGAATCACCTTCTCCAAGCACCCCAGCCACCCTCCAACCCACTCGAATCACCATCTCTAAACACCTAGCCCCCACCTCCGATCATCTTCTCCAAAACACCACAGCAACCCCACTCCCACCTCCAAATCTTCTTCTTCAAAACACACATAAATGGAGGTTGAATTTAACAAATTTATTCTCACCAACTTAATTTAATTTTAACCAATTTTTAACTTATCAAAGACGATTACTCTCAAGTTAAGGAAAAACTTCTAACATCAATGACAATAATCAATGGCGACGGAAAATTGGAGTTTGATTTGTAATCTCGAGAAACCCTCTAGATAAACAACATACCCAATATAATTCCACAAATTGGGGTCTGGGAAGGGTAGAGTGCCCACAAACCTTAACCCTACCTCAGAGGTAGAGAAACCCCAAGATAAACTTCCACATAAAAGTTTGGGAATAGAAACCCCAAGATAAACTTCCACATAAAAGTTTGGGAATGCTCTGCCAGTAAGTGATAACTAAAGCACAGATGAAAAGGGTACAAATGCACACTAGTTTCAACACCATTAGATTCTCGCAAACAACGAACAACTCAAACTGTTTCAGGAAGGACACTGTTCAACTTTTCCCCTTGAGTTAGTTATGCATAAGAACACAATTTCTTAATACATAATACATAGTACAAAATACCACAGAATAAAAGTAGCCCTTTCAGAGATGGTCACAACAACTAACCCATTGCAAATTTTTGAGTCCAACTCCGAGCGGTTGTCTCATATTTGCTTCTATCAGTTTTATACGTATGAGCAATCTCCGGTACCAAAGGGTCATCAGGATTAAGGTCTTTCAGTGGAGAACAGATAGAGAGCAATACCTGCAAGGAACATATCATTTAAGTCCCTATAATACACGTAACTAAAATCTAATTTGATGAAGGGGCAAAATCAGTTCCCAATCCTGATAACCCTTCGGTGCCAGAGATTGCTCATAGGTACAAAAGTGATAGAAATAAGACAATGCAGATTTTTTGAAATCCAACCTTGGGAAAAGAAATAAGAATGACATCAAGAAAATTTACTTTCAATCTATGGCATTTGTATCATTCGGTTAAACCCAGAACTACTACTCAAACTTTACCACATGGAAAGACCTACAGAGTAATAATATAGGAATCCTCCTTGAGACTGATTTAATAAAAACGAGAACAAGGAGTATATGGTTGATCTTTTCATACAAATCTCATTGACCCAAAAAGATCAGAAGAAATTGATCCAATATTTACATAGAAACCGTTCTGCTATTCACTCCTTTAAGGACATTTCATTCATCCAGGAAAAATACTAGTCCTTACAATATTAGGATGTAATAAGCAAAATAAAAAGATCTATGTGTAACCTATACAAAGAAATTCAACTAACTTGGGAGATTGAAAGTGCAGGGCTCGACTGTTCCTTCAAAATTTCTAGGCAGTAGCTACCATTGCTGTTGATGTTTGGGTGAAAAAGCTTGTCTTGAAAGTTACCCACCCATTTATCCCTAGTGATTTTGCACATAGAAGTTCTTCAAACTTACGTGCTTCTGCAATAGATGTGAAAACATAAAACATATTACATCGCAGTTTAAAAGGTGTGAAGAGAGATTTCCTTGTGTGATTCTCAAGCCATAGGCAAAAATTGCACTTAAGTTGTCAATACACTTATAAGAAAGGAGCACCGAGATTCCAAGATCTCATAGCTTTGGCTCAATGCACCAAACCTCGACTGAAAGGGAAATCTAAGCCATCCTTCTTCAATTTGCACAATATGATGTATTCTTCTTACCTTCGATCAATATCTAATTAAGTTACACCAGCAACAACACTACTTGATTGAAATAAACAAGTGGGCAAACTAAACTTTCTCTTGCTGACAATAGACGAATTCTATGCTTAAGTACAGTAGAAGGCATTACAAAACAGTTTCTCAAATAACTATAAGACTCAGTACTAGACTGTTAGGATATTTAGGGAATAATCTCGGGGCTATAAATATAAATTCAGCTCGTTAAGGGAATGTTGAGACCTTAGAGTTAAATGGAAGAGATATCTCCAATATCTTCAGCTCGTTGAAGGGAAGCTGAAACCTTATATTTCAATGAAAGAAGTTCTCTCTTGCTTTTTGCTGAAATGCGACTTATTGAGCACACCTCAACTAGCTTGAGCACACCTCAACTAATTCTGTGGAATACCTGCCACCTTAGCAACAAGTATAAGGTACTCTGTCTACCAAGGCTAGAACAGATGGGAAGAAATCACCTAACACAATTTGCTACAAATAGGCTCTTTCTTCCCCAGCCCTCACACTGGATGATGGCTATAGAAGATTAAGAGGATTAGGTGAGCCGAGGTTCAGGTTATCGAACGGTTACATTAGGGAAAAAAAATAGTTCCCAAATTCATATTTGATCGAAAGATCTGAAAAGAAGGTGACTTAAGGATCCTGTCTGTATGTGGGAAACAAAGGTTTGGAAAGCTTATCCATTGATTAAAGTGTCTTCTATGGGAGACTCTACTTTCTTGTAAAGATTTGCTAGTGAGGCCGAGACAGATCGAGGGCTATTGGAAGGCAAGAAATGGATGGATGACAATCTTCTTAGGCTCCATAGATGGTCGAAGGAAAAAGCTCTAGACGTGTTAAGGTGAAGGAAGAATACTGGGGTGAACATTATTGGTTTGCCTCTGCATCTTTGGTACAATGTGCTCTTCAAAAACGTTGGGGATGAGCGTGGCGGTTTCTTGGAGGTCGATCGCAGCATCACCGTATTTCTAGGGTTAGGATATTGGTGAGGAGAAGGGGTAGAGAGTTGGTGTCTATACTGATAAATGGAGATAATGATATTTTTAATGTTTGGTTAACACTAGACTTCAGTCCTAAAATACTTGCACTACTAAAAAAAACAAAAGGGGAAAATCGACCACAAAAATCGATCATAAGTGATCAATTTTCTCTAATTTTTGACCACAAAACCAATTAAACTGTGTGATCGATAAGTAGTGGTAACTTTTTAAAAACCGACCACATATGGTCGATTTTTTTAAAATATATATATATTTTTAAAATTTATTATTATGTTATTAAAATTTGAAAATATATTTTTTGTTTTAAAAAAAAAGCCGACCACAAATGGTTGATTTTCTATTAAACAAATTAATTAGTTTAAATAGAAAATAGACCACTTGTGGTCGATTTTTATAAAATTAATTAGTTAATTTATAAAAAAATGACCACTTGTGGTCGGATTTTTTATTTAATAATTTATTTAATAAAATATTTTATAATTAATTATAGTAAACCGACCACATGTGGTCAATTTTTAAAAAAAAAATTCAAAAAAAACGACCACACGTGGACGATTTTTTTGATAATTTTGTAAAAAAAATATTGAAAATTTCCAAAATACAAACATTAAAAATCAAATTATTTACAATACAGCCCACCAATCATTTACAAACATTAAAAATCAAATCAAATTATTTACAATACAGCCCACCAATCATTTAATATACAATCAACCAACCACCATAAAAATACAAACATTAAAAATCAAATTATTTACAAAATTTATCAAGGTTCCAAATCCAAACTATAAAACATACAAAAGACTAAAAACAACATCCGCATCTTCATTCTCAGCCTCACCCATTCTATTATCAATATTTCGTTGATATATCCAGCTATAATCAAGTTCCGTCTGCACAATCAATCATATTCAAGTAATTAGTTCAAGTCACAAAAGTTCACATTTCAAATACCTACACCTAAACATTTTTAAGTCGCTACTTCACTTCACAAGTTACCAAACTAAACTTAATTCAAAATGAAAAGTTCACGTTTCAAGTACCTACATTTAAACATTTTGAAGTCACTAATTCACTTCTCAAGTGACCACACTTTACTAAAATCAAAACGTAAGTTCACATTTCAAGTACCTAAATTCAAAACAAAAGTCACTAATCCATAATTCAAGTAACTGCACTTAAACATTTCAAGTCACTAAGTCACTTCACAAGTTACCTAACTAAACTAAATTCAAAATGAAAAGTTCACATTTCAAGTACCTACACCTGAACATTTTCAAGTCACTTCACAAGTTACCAAACTAAACTAAATTCAAAATGAAAAGTTCACATTTCTAAGTCACTAATTCACTTCACAAGTTACCAAACTAAACTTGATTCAAAATGAAAAGTTCACATTTCAAGTACTATACCTAAACATTTTCAAGTCACTAATTCACTTCACAAGTTACCAAACTAAACTAAATTCAAAATGAAAAGTTCACATTTCAAGTACCTACACCTAAACATTTTC
>NC_061122.1:86410246-86412880 GCF_002878395.1 Capsicum annuum
AAAAGTTCACATTTCAAGTACCTACACCTAAACATTTTCAAGTCACTAAGTCACTTCACAAGTTACCAAACTAAACTAAATTCAAAATGAAAAGTTCACATTTCAGGTACCTACACTTAAACATTTTTGACTCACTAACTCACTTCTCAAGTGACCACACTTTAACTAAATTCAAAACACAAGTTCACCTTTCAAGTACCTACACTTAAAACATTTTCGACTCACTAACTCACTTCTCTAGTGACCACACTTAACTATATTCAAAACACAAGTCCACATTTCAAGTACCTACACATACCTTTTCGACTCACTAACTCACTTCTCTGGTGACCACACTTAACTATATTCAAAACACGAGTCCACATTTCAAGTACCTACACTTAAATATTTTCCACTCACTAACTCACTTCTCTATTGACCACACTTAACTATATTCAAAATACAAGTTCACCTTTCAAGTAACTACACTTAAATATTTTCGACTCACTAATGCACTTCTTAAGTGACCACACCTTCGAACAAGTAATATTAAAATAATGGTATCAATCAACATAAGGCAGCCTCCTAGGGGTGGGATTAATTCAATAATGGAACCCGCAATATTCTACTCTTACAAAAAGAAAGATCAAATACGGGACAAATCAGCAAGTTAGGAACAAAAGTAAGAGTATCACAAAGAAAGATCTCCCTGGGGTGGGATTAATTCAGCACCCATGTCCACCATCCTTATTGTTGAGATAACTCCGTAAAGATAGATACAAAAATCAATATAAAAGCAACTTGGCAAATATGAAAAACAGAGAAGTATAGTGTCACCATAAAGAAAAGAGCCTAAGTAATTCATTATTCAATTGAGCAACAGGGTTAGTATCTTATAAGGGAACCAATTCCAAATGGATTATCAATTCCAGCAAGAACTTATATCTTTATGCTTTCTTTTTTAAAGTCAAATAAAAAACAACAATAAACAACATACCCAGTTTAGTCCCACAAAATGAAAGTCAAATATGACATTAGACAAATAAAAGCAAAGGTAAAAGATTTGATCTTGAAATTCAAATTGCATTAGATCAATTCAGTTATTTACATCCAAATCCAAGTAGACAACCTAAGCTTAAACAACAAACATAAAAGAGTTGCATATTAGATAACAACCTAATTCCACCTGTCTTAATTACATCAACAATGATTCCACAGTTAAATAAATCAACCTAAAACTTCCCATTCTTTTTTGTTCACCATCCATGTTGAACTTGAACCTGCAAATTATTATTTACTTTTAAACATAACTATGCTGCATATCAAATCCATGTTTGCCACGAACACATCACAAAAACACAAGGACTGAGAAAAATGTCATCCTAGCCATAAAATAAGTTGTAGCTTCAAAAAAACTATATTTCGCTAGTCACATTACTTCAAAAGTTAAAGAAAGAATGAAAAACAAATTTGTTTACTACGGTGGTTCAGAGTATTCAACAGTGAATTATTCAATATCTGCTAATGTAAAGCTACTAACTAACCCAATTTGAAATACCATAAATAGATTCCAAAACTAACTCACTTCTCAAGTAACGGAGAGGGAGTCGACGCTGGAGCACTGACTGGTAGGTAGTGACGTTGGCGGCGGTTCTTAATGGTTCCGCCGGCTGGAAATGAGAGAGCGGAGAGAGGAGGCCGGTGATGGGTAGGGACTGCTCCGACGTTTCACCAGCCACGATGACCGGCGTGGTGGCTGCGACTTCTTTTTTTGATCGACGACGTGATGGTTAGAGAGAGGTATAAAGAGAGAGACTTGTTGGCTGCGACTTCTTTTTTTTGAAATGGAGGGATTAGGGTTTTGATGTTGTTTTAAAAGGAAAGGAATTGAGATCTCATCTCAGCCGTTGGATCAGCATTGATCAACGTTTGAGATTAAAATTATTAAAAAAAGGTCAACAATTTGACTTCTAATTTGGGGTTAAAAATTGATATCAATTTTGGCTAAAATTGATATTAATTAGACAAGAATTAGGCTGGAAATTAAATAAATTGGACAAATTGAATTGACTTAGGCTGCTATTTAATAAATGTAATACTGGAAATAATAAGATGTCATTATGAAAATAACTATATATGTAAAAAATAATGTTACGTAAAATTATTATTAGATTCAGTTATCTAGGTTTTGATTATCGCAAACATCACTACACGAGATACACGGATATATACATATATTCGATTGACTATCATGCTTCCAAATATGTACTATATACATTGATCACATACGTATTTCTGATAATATTTTTAATAATCGACCACATGTGGTTGGTTTTTAATCAAAATTGTTGACAAATTAAAGCTTAATAAATTATAATTTATAAATTAATAAATAAAAATAAATTACAAAATAAATTAATAAATTAAAATTAATTTTTAATAAATTAAAATTTTAATAAATTTTAATAAATTCTATAATATTTATAACAACATCCAAAAAATTTAATACAATGCGTATATATATAAATCAGATAATTAGTTATTCTATCATGACATTCACACGTGTAGTATATTTCCTCAATCGTATAATAATATTAATAAATGTTACAAATTACGATAAATTTTTGGTTAATTAGCTTTTAAATACGATATTAT
>NC_061122.1:86412980-86430789 GCF_002878395.1 Capsicum annuum
ACACACACACGCGCGCCACGTAATAGAACGTGTTAATTAGATAAATTTTTGATTACTTGTCTTACGTTATTACAACTTCAACAATATATGTCTGTCTATATTGACACAAAATAGTATATCTATTTCATCAATACTGTGATTACTTGTCTTACGTTATTACAACTTCAACAATATATGTGTGTCTACATTGACATGAAATAGTATATCTATTTCATCAATACTGTGATAGCATGTATTAGTCAAAATATTTTGATATATAGATTCAGTTATCTAGCTTTCTTTTACTGCATACGATCACTACACGAGATATACGTATATATAAATATATTCAATTGGCTATCAACTTTTAAATACGTACTATATACATCACATACCTGATTTTACTACCCCATAATAATATACAACGTATTTAACAAATACTCAATTGAATTATTGGTTGGTTCATCTTATGTCATTAATATACCTTCACTATATAATATGTATATACTATATATATACCTATACATACACACACATATACACACTATCAACTATATCAACACGTACTATGCATCACATATGTACACGAGTATATTATCCAATAATATAATGCAACGTATTTCATATACATACTTTGATGAGTTATCGATTATTTTGATTAGCTTACATTAATATAACTTCAACGTACAATATATTATTACTTCTATCATTTCAAATCAAGGTATTCAATATGTTTGGATAGATTTTACTAGTTTTTGACTACATCGTTCATCGATCGATGACTACACGAGATATACGTATATATAAATATGTTCAATTGGCTATCAGCTTTCAAATACGTATTATATACATCACATACCCGATTTTACTACCCCATAATAATAAACAACGTATTTCACATATACTCAGATAAATTATCGCTTGGTTTATCTTATATCATTAATATACCGTCGCTATATAGTATGTATATATTATATATATACTTATACATACACACACATATACACACTATAGACTATATCAAGTCCTAAATACGTATTATATACATCACATACGTACACGAGTAGTATATTATCCAATAATATAATACGATGTATTTTATATACATACTCTGATGAGTTATCGATTGATTAGATTAACTTACATTAATATAACTTCGACGTACAATATATTATTACATCTATCATTTCAAATCAAGGTATTCAATAATATGTTTGGATAGATTCTACTAGTTTTTGACTACATCGTTCATCGATCGATCACTACATCATATAAATATATATATATATATATATATATATAATATTTATATATATGAACTCTTGAATGCGTACTATATTACGTCATAATAGAACACATTCATTATATTCTGATGAATTATTGGTTATATAGGTACGTTACATTATTATAACTGCAATAGTAACATAATATCATTATATTAATGGTATGATATATATACACATTCGTTATACAAAGATTATGCATATTTAACGTCATTTAACGTATATACAAAGAAAAATATTTATTTTATTTATTGAAATATAAGTAAAAGATAAAGATTATGTTTAACATAATTTATTTATTTTATTTGATATATTTTTTAGTATAATTTTTTTACAAAATCTAAGATTGGTTGATATTTGTTATTATTATATTGGTTATTGACTACGTGTGATCACTAAGATATTTTAAAAAATAATATATTTGGTTTTACATATAATTATTTTTTTAATAAAAATCGACCATAAGTGGTCGGTTTTTGAATTTTTTTTAATTTTTAAAATTAAAAACCGACCACTTGTGGTCGCTTTTTTAAATATTTTAAATTTAATTGTTAAAACAATACCGACCACAAGTGGTTGATTTTTAATTACAACAACAACAAACCCAGTGTATTCCCACATAGCGAGGTCTGGGGAGGGTAAGATGTACGCAATCCATACCTCTACCTCTAAAGACGTAGAAAGGTTGTTTCCGATAGACCCCCGGCTCGAGATACGGAATACTAAACAAATTCATAGTAAAGCATGGAACAAGATGGCATAACATAAATACGACACCCACAAGTAATAGTAAACAGAGAAAAGTAAACAGATTCATAATAAAGCATGAAACAAGGTATCATAACAAGAATAATACCCCCACCAAGTAATTCCTTACACTAGCGACCCAAACTGACCCTAGCCTTCTGCCCTAATTCGCTTTTTCCAGATCTTCCTATCTAGGGTCATGTCCTCAGTGAGCTGTAACTGCTCCATGTCCCGCCTAATCACCTCTCCCCAGTACTTCTTCAGCCTACCCCTACCCCGCCTAAAACCATCCAAAGCTAGCTTCTCACATCTACGAACCGGGGCATCCATGCCCCTCCTCATCACGTGTCCGAACCATCTCAATCGGACTTTCCACATCTTATTATCCACTGGAGTCACACCAACCTTCTCCCTGGTAGTCTCATTCCGAACTCTATCCCCCCTAGTCAGCCCACACATCCAGCACAACATCCATATTTTTGCCACCTTCATTTTTTGAATGTGGGAGTTCTTAACTGGACAACACTCCGCTCCATACAACATGGCCGGACGGACTGCCACCCTGTAGAATTTGCCTTTAAGCTTGGGCGGCACCTTCTTATCACACAACACCCCCGAAGCGAGCTTCCACTTCATCCATCTCGCCCCAATACGATGCGAGACATCCTCATCAATATCACCGTTACCCTGAATCATGGACCCGAGATACTTGAAACTATCCCTCTTACATACCACCTGTGATTCCAACTTCACTACCACCTCATTCTCCAGCTTCACGTCATTAAACTTGCATTCCAAATACTCTGTCTTGCTCCTACTCAACCTGAACCCTTTAGACTCAAGAGTTTGTCTCCACACCTCTAATTTATCATTCACACCTGCCGCGTCTCATCAATCAAAACTACATCATCTGCAAAAAGCATACACCAAGGCACCTCTTCTTGAATATGCCGTGTCAACACATCCATCCCCAAAGCAAACAAAAAGGGACTAAGAGTAGATCCCTGATTCAATCCTGTCAAGACAGTGAAATGCTCTGAGTCTCCTCCCGCCGTTCTCACCTGATTTTTAGCTCCATCATACATGTCCTTAATTTCTTTGATATATGCCACCGGGACTCCACTCACCTCCAAGCATCTCCAAAGCACCTTCCTGGGGACTTTGTCGTATGCCTTCTCCAAGTCGATAAACACAATGTGCAGGTCCTTCTTCCTTTCCCTATACTGTTCCACCAGCCTCTGTACCAGGTGAATTGCCTCCATCGTCGAGCGGCCAGGCATAAATCCAAACTGGTTCTCTGAAATAAACAATATCCGTCTCAGCCTCACCTTGACCACTCTGTCCTAAATCTTCATAGAGTGACTCAATAACTTAATACCCCTATAATTATTGCAACTCTGAATGTCACCTTTGTTATTATAAAACGGGATCATAGTACTCCACCTCTAAGCCTCGGGCATTTTCGCCGTCTTGAAAATTCCGTTAAACAATCCAGTCAACCACCTTAAACCAGCCTCGCCAGAAAACTTCCAAAAATCCACAGGTATCTCATCAGGCCCCGTCGCCCTACCCCTTCGCATCCTGCGAACAACCTTTCTAACCTTCTCTACCTTAAAACGTCTACAATAACTAAAATCCCGACACTCCTTTGAGTGCTCCAGCTCCCCTAACATAATAGCTCTATCCCCTTCGTCATTCAAGAGCCTATAAAAATACGACTTCTATCTATTCTTAATATGGCCGTCCTCCACCAACACTATACCGTCCTCCCCCTTAATGCACTTTACATGATTGAGGTCACGACCCTTCCTCTCCCTAGCCTTAGCGAGTCTAAACAACTTTTTTTCCCCTCCTTTCTCCTGTAACCCCGCATACAAGCACTCAAAAGCTGCCGTCTTAGCCGCCGTAACTGCTAACTTAGCCTCTTTCCTAGCTAACTTGTACTCTTTCCTGTTTACCCTCTTCTCTTCTTCGTCCTTACTCTCAACCAACTTAGCATACGCTTCTTTCTTGGTATCCACTTTCTTCTAAACCTCTTCATTCTACCACCAATCCCCCCGATGATGCCTGATCCGGCCCCTAGAAACACCCAACACCTTATTAGCATTCTCCCTAATACACCTAGCCACCCTATCCCACATACTATCCACGTCCCCCCTACACTCCCATACCCCCATTCCCGCCAACTTCTCCCCTATCTCCCACGCATTCACTGGCGTCAAGCTGCCCCACTTAATTCTAAGTCTACACTCCTTACCTCTTCTCTTCCTATCCTTCTTTATACCCAAATCCATAACCAAGAGCCTATGCTGGGTCGAAAGATTCTCACTCGGGATGACCTTACAGTCCTTACACAACACCCTATCCCTTTTCCTAAGCAAAAAAAAGTCAATCTGGGTCTTGGCTATCGCACTTCGGAAGATGATCGTCCTTCTTCGGGAAGCCCGAGTTCACCACCACCAGCCCAAAGAACCTCGCAAAATCCAATAGAGTAACCTCCTCTTTATTTCTTTCCCCAAAACCAAAACCACCATGCACATCACCAAAGCCTCCCGATAACGCCCCGATGTGCCCATTGAAATCTCCTGCTACAACAATCTTCTCCGAGCTAGGCACGCCTCTCACCACCTCATCCAAAGCCTCCCAAAACCTCATCTTCTCCTCCCCATCTAAGCCCACTTGCGGCGCATAAGCACTACACACGTTCAAGGTAAACCCTCCAATGACTAACTTAATAGTCATCAACCTATCGCTGATCCTCTTTACCTTTACTACCTGACCTCTAAGTTCTTCATCTACTAAGATGCCAACTCCATTCCTACACCTCTCACTCCCAGAGTACCAAAGCTTATAACCATCCACATCCCTAGCCTTAGACCCTACCCACTTGGTCTCTTGAACACACGCAATATTAATCCTCCTTTTTCTAAGAATCTTCACAAGCTCTATGGACTTACCCTGAAGAGTCCCTATATTCCAAGACCCAACCCTCATCCTACCATCTCTATCAACACGTCTTCTTCTACCTCCCCTGAGGCCAAAGCTTGGCCTCCCTCCCACCCCCGCTCTTTCCTCTTCCCCCGCCCCCACAACAGCCCTCTGCCCCAACCCCCTCGGACATGACCCTATCCAACCATCAACGCCCACAGCCACTACTATAAGAAAATATAAGAAAATATAAACAATGGTAGTAACAAAGCAGCAACAGGAAATACAAGGCTCACAAAAATTAGAAGAAATAATCAAGAAACAAAACTAAACTCAAATAGGGAGCAAAAACAAAACCAAGGCAAGGATAAAACTAACAGTAAGAAAAATAGAGCACACTAATGGCCTGGCACCAAGGACAACCAAACAAATAATCAGGAGCAGTACAAGTCACGAATATACTACAGCAAACACGCAAGTCAAGATACAGGAGATAGTACGATAAATAATATGAAGCAATATAAGAGGTTCAAAAACAGCAAGACAATAAAGATACCCTCAAAGCACACACTATATCCAAATTTTAAGAACAACAACTACTAGAAATCTAAATAACAGATAAGAAATCCCACGCAAATTACAGGCAACGAAAATATCAAAAAATTGCGCGATAAAATAAAGTTCAAGGGTTAGAAGTCACCAAAATACGTATATCATGTAATCTGCTCTTGCTTGTTGTGCTGAAACCCGGCAAATTGGGTCGCCGGAATCACTTCACCGAAAAGTCGCCGGCTCAAATCTGGACAGTAGTTGCAATATCCGGTAGAGACCCCCCACCTGGATTTTCTGGCTTCGCCGCCTTCACCACCGACGTCCATCGAACCAGTTCGCCGAATCTGATCGCGGACCAGTAACCAGCAAGTTGCTGCCTTCGCAAATCTGCTAACAGTAGAGAGGGGAGAGAGAGAGGGAGGGGGAAAGGGAGAGAGGGGGAAAGAGAGGGAGACCAAGAAAGAGAGAGAGAGAAGTGTGCCTACCTGTCCCCGGTGTTGTTTCGCCACCGACGTCTACTTCACAGAGACTGACCAGTCACATCAAAGAGAACGCAGGGGAAGGGAGAGACCAAGGGAGAGAGATGGAGCAACGTACTTACCTGTCGCCGGCGTCTGCTTCGACGGCAACAACACGGTCAAGTTAATTTGAGAAATTATTTTTTTAATTAAAAACCGACCACTTGTGGTCATATTGTAAAATATTTTAAATTTAATTTTTAAAACAATACCGACCACTTGTGGTCGGTTTTCAATTAAAAAATAAAAAAGAAAATAATTTTCCAAAGTGGTCGCTTTTTAAAAATATTTTAAATTTAATTTTAAAATAATACCGACCACAAGTGGTCAGTTTTCAATTAAAAAATAAAAAAATAAAATAATTTCCCAAAATCGACCACTTGTGGTTGGAATCGACCACTTATGGTCGCTTTGTAAAAATATTTTAAATTTAATTTTAAAATAATACCAACCACAAGTGGTCGTTTTTTAAAAATATTTTTTGAAAAAAAAATTGAAAACCAACCACATGTGGTCGGTTTTTGCGACCACATTTTCGTGGTCAGTTTTATTATTTTTTTAGTAGTGAATTAGAGGGGGTTGACCTAAGGCAAGTGAAACAAGTTCATTCAATCAAAGCAGATATTTGTTTGCATGTACTTCAGCTGAAAGGACAAAAAATCTTTTATAACAATAAGACTCATCAACGAAAAATACAGCTAGGCACATCCCTTAAAAGGAATAAAATCTGCTAATCTAGGAAGTTAGAGCGAAAATGTTGCACCAGATTAAGATATGTGCCACAAGCAACTGCGTAACTTTCAACATTAATACTCAACTAATCAGCTTTGACAAACCTTTTGAAGCTCACTTGAGTTTTTATCCATCTGTTCACATAAGCTGCAGCTAACATCTGTTGCAACATGGTTTTTATCTGTTCACATAAGCTGCTGCATATGGGTAATTTGTTAACAGATGTTGTAGGAGGTCCAGAGATAAGTTACAACAGATGTTTTATTTGTTGCAACAGATGTTATATAGATGTTGTCAAGTGGTTGAAGGTTAGAAACTTACATAGTCCACCTACCGTTCTTTCATTCTTGTCATGATCTTGAAATCACTTGAATCAAACTCATGCATCGATTAGAGGATTTTTTTTTTTACCCTTTATGCCTTTGAGAATTTTTTTCAAGCTACCTCTCCTTTTAGAGTTTGTAAATGATATGAGACAAAATACGGGAATGAGTACAAAGTACAAAAATCAAACGATAATAAAGGAAAGACGGTAAATAGATAGACACAAGAGAAGGAACGTAGGCAAACCAATAGTATATTAAACCAAGGCCCTTAAACGTAATTCTAATACAAGCACCTAAATCCTACGAAGACAGAGAGAGGAATTGAACCCCTTCACAATCCGTTTCTAGACAATCGATGAAGCTCCCAACAAGCTCGACAAACACTCTCAAGTGTAAACTCATCAAAAATCATCTAAGAAAAGAGGAAAACTAGTTATTTATAGTCATGGGTTATTATTACAAAATGAACCCAAAAGTGGCCTTAAATGCCAAGTGGGCCCAAAAGTGATCCTAAATGCCAAGTGGCGGCATGTTGGCACATATGTCTTCCTTTGGACCTCGTAGACTCTATGCTATCTTTCAAACACGATGTTGCTCAATACTCTCTTGGATGATATCATCAAATGTAACTCTTCCCGCGCTCCAAGCTATCATTTTCTAGTGGGAGCTCTAACGGGGTACTCAAAACACGTCTTGGCATCCTTGAGATGGTTATGACTTAGACTCCCTTGTGTTGACCTCGGGACATAGATCTTAGAAGGTTGATACCGATTTGGCTTGTATCAGTAAATGTCTACTTTCTTAAGCTCTCTGCTGGCCCAACATTATGAGAAAGTGGAGTAGCAGTTTTTCTTACATTAGTATTTGACACTGCCTTTGAACTCTTCCTAGTTTTAATTGGAGTAAGTCGGGCTTCTCAAGGAGTAGGGTTGAGCTTCTCTCAATTGAAGAAAAGTCTTTGTTCCCTTATTTACTTTTGGTGTAATTAGAAAGTTTCTAGTTGTATAGATGATTGGGTGGAGTTTGTAGTGAATCATATTTTGTAGATTCTTTACCGTTTGGTATATTCCTTGTATACAACCAATTTGGTCATATTTATGAATGAGAATACATTTACTTGATAAAAATATTGGAGTATAAGGATTTGAATCATCTTTGATGGATCAACACCCTCTTAGATGTCATATTATTGATAGCTTTACTTAATGCTTTAAGACTATTAATCAATTCAGTATGCTTTTGTTTGAAATTCTTGCATTGACAAGCAAAACAAGACCTGGAGTTGGCAGCACCAACAGATGATTGTATCCCCAACTTGTCATTCCTTAAATTCACATTTGAAGTCATTCCTCACCTCTGATAGCAAGTCAACAATCTAAGGATCATTATCCAAGGACTACGTTTCTCATTAAGGATTCTTAGATGGTTAACTACCAAAACAATACAATAAGTCTTCTTTTATAGAACAATTTTACTTAGTTAACAAATTCACATATGTTGCAACAGATGTGTAATCTATCAACCGATTATGCTTCTATTTGATTTCTTCTAACATATTACGTAACAATTGAAATTGATTATATATATGTTGATTTCTTTAATTAATGATTGGTTTTCGCTATTTAAATTGATTCTAATTCATGAAGCTTGAGCAATCAAAACATTAATTTTTATTTTTATTTTTAGAAAAATCTACTCGAATACAACAAACAAAAAATAAATACTAACAGCAAGCACATAAACTCAACAAAACAAGCAAGAACAGTAAAAGATTAAAAATAAATAGTTAAAAGTAGAAAGAAAAGAAAAAGTACCAGCGCTGCAAGAAGTAGGAGGATCCTTCTGGAGCTCCTTGAGAATCCGCTTGGATGCCATGGCTAACCGAATACCTAACACCATTAATTTTATTTTTTTTAAAAAAGCACAGATCAGTTCCAAATGCATACATACAAGTACAACAACAACGAACCCCTACAAGTAAGGTCTGGGAAGGATAGAGTGTATACAGACTCTACCCTTACCTCACGCCTATCCGTAGGGATAGAGAGGATTTTTCTGATTTCAAATGCATACATACAGTAAGAGAATTAGACACCATAAAAACCCTTGATCAAGCTCTACAATGCACACGTACAACAACAACAACCCAATGTAATCTCACAAGTGGGGTTGGCGTCTGAGGATGATAGAGTGTACACAAACCTTACCCCTACCTCATAGAGATAGAGAGCCTGGTATTCCAAATACACACATACAGTGAGAGAACTAAATGTTGGGTTCAAAATCGAGAGGGCGTCATGCAGAAGCTTTTAGTTTGCAAATCATAAGACGATAAATCAGAGGACACACGAAAAATTAAACTAAAAATATATTATTGGATATGGTTTGGCTAAACGGCCTACATATTAAAAATAAAATTGAAAATCCTAAAACTTATCCCCTAAAAACTCTTTAAACATTGTGGATGCTATTGTGTTATGGTATGAGAAGGGGTCTTCTATTTATAGATGTCCAAAACCTTTCCTCCAAGAAAGAGGTTAGCCAAATATTGAAAAAATTATGTTTTTTCTTTCAGGAAAAGTAAAAGTAATTATGGTAACTTTTATTTTCTTTTTAAGAAACAGTAAAACTTAAATATAGTAAGAAAATCAGGGCAAAAACCTTAACACTAGACACTAGGGGTGGGCATCGGTCGGTTCAGTTCGGTTTTGTGTGTTATCGATTCGATTTATCGGTTTTCGATTTTTAAATATGCAAAACCAATAACCAACCAATAAGATATTTTTTATCGGTTTTCGATTTATCGGTTATTGATTCTTAACGGTTCAGTTTTCGATTTAACCAATAAGAAAAATACTTATAAAATAGAACCCATCTGGATCAAGTAGCGAAGGCGGTCAGACGAGGAAAATGGAAACGAAAATGGGTCGAATGAAGAAAGACAACAAAGGATTCAATGGAAATAAAGGCTTCAGTGGGAATTCATAGTTCAAGAACTCCATCTCTGTATAATCTTTCAACCTAACTCTTTTAAGATATGAATGCTTTAGAAATTGCATAAAACAAATAATTTACTTGGTCAATATAGCCAGGGACTCCCTTGCTTCAAGAATGTTTTCTCGTTTAAGCAATATTGCACTTACATAGGTGTTAGACTATTCACTGTATTCAGTGATTAATTTTAAGAAAATTTATGAGTTATAACAAATTATAGCTAGGATATGTGGCTTACCAGATGCCTAGATTCAAGTGCAAAAAAAGAAGAACTTCAACTCCACGTCAATTATCAAGAATGCCAGTATTAGCCAATTCTACAGAGAAATTATATTAATCAGTCACGAAACTGTTAACGATTGTTTACAATAATAATACAAAACTAATACAAGTAGAATATTTTTACCTTGTTCAAGCTTTTCGAGGACATCTATTTCTTCCTCAATCTTAGTGAGTACAACCATCAATCTTAGTCTCTCAGTAGATCAGGAGGTTCGGAGGTCTGATTCTCAAAATTTGCAGCTGAGGAAATTAACATCTACCAGTTGTCGAAGGGTTCGAGCACTGTATAATCTCCCTCCCTTCATCAACTATCAATGGAGGAGAAAGTTATATGCAAGATTAGGAGGTGGATTCAACAAATTCAAAGAGGGTTTCTTACAAGGTGGATGTATCTTTTCTCAATGGACTGTATCCGTCTTTTGTAGCATCAAAACGATAGATTTCACCTACATACTGAAAATTTCAGCTGGAACAAAGAAATGGTTAACAGGTACATAGAGACAGGAAGGAGAAAGGAAAAACAATAAAAAAGCTTACTAGACGAGGTTATCAACAACACTAGTGGGATAGTATTGATGATCCGAAGAAGCAGCAGCTCAAGTTGTTCATTGACAAAGAAAGCCATGGAGATGCGGTGGAAAGAGAAGAAGATGAAAAAGATTTTCTTAATTTCTCATTTTAGAAACCCTACTAGATATTTAGTTGATATATTTGGATATGATGGGTCAAGTTGGGTCGGGTCAGTTGACCCTTGGTTAATAAAATTACGTATTAAATAAAAAATAATAATATATATATATATATAATATTAATATATATAAATAATATAAATATTAATATAAAAAATATAAATAGGGGTAAAATAGTAAGTTTAGTATATTTTTATTGGGTTATCGGTTAAACCGATAACCCAATAGGCCTAAACCGATACCGAACCGATAACCCAATAAAATTTTTTATAAAACCAATAACCCAATACCAATAACCCAATAACATTTTTATCGGTTCGATTTATTGGTCGGTTCGGTTTTTGCACAGCCCTACTAGACACTATAAAAACCAAAGATCAGGCTCCAACATGCACACATATAACAACAACAACAACAAAATCCAATGTAATCTCACAAGTGCGATCTGGAGAGTATAGAGTATATGTAGACCTTACCCCTACCTCATAGATATAGAGAGGCTATTTCCAATTCTAATTTTACACGTACATGAAGAGAATTAAACACCATAAAACCCTAGATCAAGCTCCAAAATGCGCACATACAATAACATCATCATCGACAATAAAACAACAAACTCAGCGTATTCCCATAAGTTGGGTCCAGGGAGGATAGTGTGCACACAGATCTTACCCCTGCCCCGTAGAGATAGAGAAGTTGATTTGCGATTCCAAAAGCACAGGACACCTTCAACAACAAGAAGAACAAAAAAACCCTAGGAAAGGGGCCTGGAGAGGTTAGAGTGTACGCACACCTTGACTCTACCCGTAAAGATAGAGAGATTGTTTCCGATCCCAAATGCATACAGGAACAGAATTAAACGCCATAAAAAACTAGATCAAGCTCCAAAACTCACACATACAACAACAACAATAAACCCAGTCTAATCCCATGGGGTCTGGGGAGTATGCAGTATACGCAGACCTTACCCTACCTCGTAAGGTGGTTTTTGATTCCGTACGCACATATACAACAACAACAACAAAAAACCATACAAATGGGTCTGGGAAGATAGAGTGTACGCAGACATTACCCCTATATCGTAGAGATAAAAGGCTATTTCAATTCCAAATACACACATACAGAAAGAGAATACAACACCATGAAAGCAAAACAACTGAAGAAGAAAAGAGAAAAGAAACTTCACCTCAGAGATCCTCCTACGGTACTGCTGCAAAATTCAGATTTTTGAAATGGTGAAGAAAGCGCGAGAATTTTACGGAGGCACTTGGAGCTAGGGCCCTATTCGGTGAAAAATTACATTATTTATATATAGTTTAAATTATTTTTTTATATATTTATAGTAGATGTTAAACCTCTTTCGTATAGTTCGTGTGTTTACCATTTCGAATTTGAACACCCTAAATAAAATTTCTGTTCTGCTACTGGTAAAGGGTTGCTTTCACGGTAACTTAGTTACCCATAACATTGGGTGTCCTGAGTGGGTCGCATAACTGTCAACCACACAAGCGTCATGAGTCCACGTTGGTCATCATAATCATCATCTGGTAGAAGGGCAATGGGAGCGGCGACGATCATCTAAAACTATTGTATTGCATGTCAGTTCTTAAAGAGCTTATCAAGGACATGGGAATATCCCAAGGGTCTAGCTTACGGGGGACGGCCAAATGTGTGCCACGAGTGCTAGTGCAACAAATTCTCGAGCAATAACTGGAATCTAGAAATTTATCGTGAAATCCTTGTTCCTAGGATATTCTTATATATGCTTACCAAGTTTGGTGTTATTTGGAGTACGTTTACCTATAAGTTCGACGTAGTCAAGGAGTAGTGGAATTGCCATAATTAGCTTAAGTTTTTGAAGGTTATAACTCGTTCCACGAGCATAGGATAAAACTCCATAGGGGTGTAAAGGTAGTCAAACGGAGCTGTTAGGAATAAACGATACCTGATTTGGAAATGATAAGATCAGAAGCACCCATTATTTTTCTCAGGTAGAAACATGTTTAGTTCATTCTTGATGAGTTTATTTCTGTAAACCATATATAAGAGTGGTGTGCATGGTTACAACCTACAAGCCCTCCTAAGGTGAGAATAGTGGACCGCCCTAAGTGTGCTTCCATAAGTAGAAACCTCAAGGATCTACCTTGGCATCTCTAAGGAGTGTCTAAGTTATTCATACGAGTTTGAAACCTTTATGGGCGGCATGGCCTATGGCTAGGGTTGGCACCAAATGAGTGTCGAAAACTTAATATTTGAAATGATTAGGACTTGCAGGCTATCCTTATGATGGAATAAGATATTCGTGTTGATTGAATGGTTGAGGGGCTCTCCCGAGACTTGTAAGCTTGGCTTATGTTCGGTCATGCGAGCAAGGATTCATTGGCCTAGACTTGCAATTGTAAGGCGACACTTGCATTATGCATGTCAGATGAATGTACAGTGCATGAACTATATTTGGCAATGCCATAAGACTAAATATGTTAGGGTAATGGTTAATTGAATTATATTATTTTTAAATGAGATCCGATATGATAGGACATGTCAAATATGTGTCTTATATTTTCTAAGTCAAAAAATAATAGTTTGGTGACCTTGTTTGTTAAAAAGATTAAAGTGATTTGATAGGATATTTCCTTTAAGTTGAGTGGATTTATTGTCTTAGAAAGAATGAAATGACTTTAGTTGGATATTCTCAAAAGTTGAGTGATCATCTAAAAAATTAATTATCTAGTTAAGTAGGTTATTGACTGACTTGTCCGATGAAGTAGGATAAAGAGAAAACTATTTATATTTGTTACGGGTGAGTCAAGTACAACTGAGCTATAAATTTGAATCATATTTTTAAAAAATTGTCTTCAAATATTTGTTAAGTAATGAATTTTGGATCAGATTTTGAAAATCTGGCATCAAAAAATTTTAAGTTCCAAAATTTCCCTTTTATTTACATTTTTTTTTTAAAAAGTAAATTGCATGTCCAAACAATTTCAATTTTTTGAATTTCGAGGTTCGACTTCAAATTCTATGACCAAACTGAAGCTAAACATTAATACAAAAGGACTGAGACTATGGGTGTGTTTGGTATGGGGAAATATTTTTTCAATTTTCCTATGAAAATTATATCATATGGAAATGAGTTCCTTAAAATAAGTAAAATGACTTCTTTTCTCTTTTAATAAAATAATAGATAATTATAATCGTACTAGATAATTAAGTAGGTCTTTAATTTTATAAAAAGTAAATCAAAAAAAAATCATTCCAAATAAATTTATGATTGCTAGTTATATTTTGTATATTAAGTTTAATAATAATGAAACATTCATTTTTTTCCTTGTGTCATGAGGTGATGGAACAACTACAAGTCAATAGGTAATTAACCCCCAAAATCCCAACTCCAAATCCTTTTGTGTTAATTCTGTTAAAACTAAATTAGTTTTATCATCTGGAGTAGTAACTAATAAGATATAAGACTCTTGAGTAGCAAACTACAAGGTATTCTTTCTCTTGTATGCTTTAAATTTTCCTTAGGTGAAATGATATGAAAGGCCCTTGTATTGGCTCAAATTTGTCATCCCCCGTCAATGTACTCTACAGAGTTTTATTTAGACAGGGTAACCTATTTAAAGCATTTATTTTGAACTCCTTCGACCATTTGAGTTTATCTAGTAACTTGTGTACTTATTCGCGCTTCGCACGAAATTTTATATTTTTGAGTAATTGATTAATATTACGTTAGTTGACAGTTATTTCAATTAGCAATGTATAAAAAGAAAAAATTACAAATTAAATCACGATCTTATAAGTTTTATTGATTATAAATTATTTGATATTTTTTACGCATAAATGACTCGATCCGTAATATAAATAAATAAAAGTATATTTGGACATATTAGAGTGTCGCGCCCCATATTCCTCGCGAAAAGCGGGATTCGACTTGACAAACTCTTTTTGGGATGAGTTAAGGAAGGGAGAGAAGAGTCTCCATCTAACGTATTAAGATGCGTTAGGGCACCGGTGTAGGCTACTACGAACCTATTTTTTGTTGTTTTGTCTTAGTTCACCAGAGTTCAGGTAAGAGTTCAAATTACCTTGAAAGGAAAGTGTTAGGCATCTTTCGAGGTTCACAAAGGTGGTTCTCGGCCGAATTCATACTTTACATGGGGATTCTATGTGATCAAATAAAGGTCTCTTGTTTTATTGTTAATTTAGTGTTTAGCTACGTGATAAAGTAATTAATAAGCAAACACATGTCATTTTGTTATTTCTAATTGTTGATATCTAAGTGATAAAATAAATAAAAACATGTAATTAAGATAAGCGACGAGAAAGAAATAACATAATTTACAATAAAAAGGGGACTGGTTTATAATAAACTAGCTACACCAAAAATAAAGAAAAAGACTAAAAAAGAAATCGTCCAAGTCAAACAAAGAAATGTTTTGATTTTATTCGGATCAAAAACCCAACTTGTTAATCATCATCCGACCCAAGGGCCTAAAATATATTCTTCTACCATATATTTTAGGAGTCCTATATATTTTAGGAAGTCTAGTTAATATAATAAAAATAATTAAATAATATCTTAAAAAAATAATGAAAAGACAGTTTTGTCTAAAGGAAATGTACGTGCTTTGCACGTGTGCTTCATTTCAAGCCATATGTGAATTATTAATATCTTGATCGTCTTCTATGATGTGAACTATCACATCACGAATAATAATAAAAACAACAGATAGTAATAGATCAGAAACTACAACAAAATAAATTGATTAAATCTAACCTTAACACAAAAATTCCTCAAAGCCTAACCGAACATTCATCTATCATTATAAAATCAATAAAACAATACGATAATCGAGATATGATAATAGTGTGATTAAATACTAACCTTAAGAAAAATTCTCAAAGCCCGATCAAACGTTAATTTATCACTTGAAAAAATAATAAATAATAACAGAACAAAAACTACTGTATTCAAGAATATTACAACTATATCATCAAACATAACCTTAAGGCAAAATTTTCACGATCAAACATTGATCTGTCAGTTAAAAAACAACAAACAATAACAGAACAAAAACTACTGTATTCAAGAATACTACAACAATATCATCAAACATAACCTTAACGCAAACTTTTCAAAGTTCGATCAAACATTCATCCCACATAGACTTGAACATAACAGAAACTACGACAAAACAATACGTTAATCGAAATATTAGAATAATACAATTAAACCTAACCTTTTTATGATTGTAGATGACACCTTTAGAGCTCATTAAAAAAAAGTAGTTATTAGAATATCTCCGCCAATAAATTTTACATTGTGGATGTTATTATATTTTTGTAGAAAAAAAGAATTCTCCAACACCTTTTCCTAAAAAAAAAAAAAATCTAAATATGGAATATTTTTATTTTTATGTTGCGAAAAAGAAAAATTAATTATGGTATCAAATAAAAATATGGAAGATCTTTATTTTTATGTTGCGAAAAGGAAAATATTAATTATGGTATCAAATTAATTAAAAAAAATTCTCCAATCTCCAATTTTCTAAAAACGTGTCAATTTATTTTCCTTAAAAAGTTAAAATAACTTTTTTTTTTTGGGGGAACTTTAGGGTAATAGTTGGCTTTGATGTTTTTTAAGGAAAATTTTTCAAAGGATATTTTTCTTTTATCATATATTATAAAAAATTTTAATTTAAATATTGTAATATAATAATATAATAATTGAAGAAAAATAGTAAAAAGACGATTTTGTCTAAAGTGTAGACTTTTAATGAAGGACAAAAAGTGCAAATCACCTTTCTAAGGGTCTTCACATTTTTAATATATTATAGATTATATATATATGTGTGTGTATATATATATATATATATATATATATATATATATACACTAGTTTAAGATACGTGCGTTGTACGTGTATTCAATGCTAAAAAAGAAAGTTGCATCTATTCAAATCAATGAGTAGACGACTTTAAAAATATGTTTAAATACACTAAAAAAATATATTTATATTAAAAATAAACATGAAAGAAAAAAATATAAACTCTTGAAAAATTTAATATATCTGAAGTTTTAAAATTAAAACTTTAATAATTGCACTTTTCTAATACCTCGATCCCTAGGAGCTCCCATCTTTTTACTCATTTAGTTACTCGAAATAGTCATTTAATTATTTTTGTATAATTAGGAGTTTGATACGAAACAATCATACTATTTGGTTACATTTAGATTTAGGAGTATATTTGAGTTTTATTGAACTTTTAACATATAAACAGTCGTTTGGGTCGAAACAAAGAAGATTGAGAGAAATTTTTCCGCACACACAATTATAAATGAGAAATCATATTATATACAAAAGTTTTCAAAAGTGACGAAGTCAAAATTTTCGTTAATGAGGTTCAAGATATGAAGAATTAAACACGTGCAAGGTATTCAACATCAACTATATAAATGTAAAAATTATTTTTAACCTTAAATATATAGTGTAATTTTTTATTCAAAGAAGTTGGGATGAAAAATATGAACCTTGATACAGAGTTAATGACAAATTTGGAGAATAATTTCAGCAGGTCATTAAGTTTGCGATTGTCAGAAGTGAAGTGATCAACAAACCAAGGATCATCTAGACATTCTTTCACACTCAACTATCCTGTTTCTAGGCTAATTGATATTCATCAAACGAAAATAGGAGATGAGGACAACAAAAAAGAGATAAGAGAAGTTTAATTAGAGAAACAAAAGAAAGTTTTCATTAAGTGGCTTGTTGAACTAAA
>NC_061122.1:86433789-86433861 GCF_002878395.1 Capsicum annuum
AAAAATATTATTCAGTCACATGTATAGGTAGGAGGAGGCATTAAGAAAATTATGGTGGTTTGAACTTGAGGA
>NC_061122.1:86433961-86523608 GCF_002878395.1 Capsicum annuum
TATGAATTAAATTTTGAACATTAATATAATTCATATAAGTATGGGTAGCCTTAATTATTTTCCTCATCTAATAATTATAGCAAATTTTTTAAAGACACTCTTTTATTAATTGTGTTCATAAAAAGAACTATTAAATTAAAGTTGTTCATTATTGATGTGCATGAAGGCTACATTAAAGAGTGGTAGTAAGATTTTTGTATTAAAAATATTATTCAGTCACATGTATAGGTAGGAGGAGGCATTAAGAAAATTATGGTGGTTTGAACTTGAGGAACATACTGCTGACACAATGGCATTCATTTGTTGGGTTGTGAAATCCTTCACCTTTAAAAACATGACCAATATGGCCTCCACGAGCTGCACAACCGTCTGGATCTGGCAGATAATCATGCAAATCAAGTGTTAGAAATGTTCGAAAAAGAAAAAATACTTGCACTCTAAAATTTTAGCAACTCTAGCATTAGAAATGAGGTCGATAGAGCATTCAGTTTGTAACATATTGAGGTTGGGAGTCTGAGTCATCAAAAGAGCAAATTGAAAAAGAGTTATGATAAAATGATCTATAAATAGTTAGAAAGTAAAAAGAAACATACTGATTTAGCTAGAATATATTGAGAAGCTCATATTGTGATTTATGGCACCGGAAAGACCCGCATAAAAAGAAGGCCGATAGTAACCGATCATAAAATACAATCAGAATATACGATAATCGAGATATCAATCTTTACACAAAAAATTCCTCAAATCTGACCGATGACATTCATCTACCACCTGTCAATTATAAAACAATACGATAATAGAAATATAAAAAAAAACACAATTAAAATGTAACCTTTATAAAATTTTTTTCTCAAAGCTGGATCAAATATTCATCTGCTGGCTGTCTTAAAAAACAACAACAAATACTCACATGAGGAAATAAGCATAAAACAACATTCGATAGAATCGTTGAACTCTAAGGTGAAAGAAATCGCGACACCATTCTCCCACAACACCTAATGCTTCATCATCATTATTAAATGTTCCTATTACCCATGACTTTTCCCCCAACAACTGTCATACTATCCTGCAGGAAGCAAAAGAAGACAAAGTTAGATAACTAATTAGTAGCATCAGTTTTTTCAGATGTAGATTTATTGTCATCATATTTCATCAAGCATGAGCTTGATATGCCAGCCTCAAAGCTGATCGACATTCATCTGCCACCTGTAAACTACAACAAAATAATACTATAATAGAGATATCAAAATAATATAATTAGACCTAACCACAACAAATTTACATTAACTTGAAAAGAAACGAATTTTACATAAACTATAACGAAACAATACGATATGTGAGATATTATGTTAACCTTTACACATGATTATCGAGATACCAACCCTTAAACCAAAATTTTACATAAACTACAATTAAATAATACGATATTTGAGATAAAATATTATGTTAACCTTTATACACATTAATCGAGATATCAACCTTCACACAAAAAAATCATAAAGTCGATCGATATTTTTCTACCACTTGTAAACTACAATAAAATAATATGATACTTAAATCTAGTCATAACGAATTCTGCAAAAATCTAAGGAAAAGAAACAAAAATTTTTTTAGAGGGAGAATATAACCCTAAAATTTATGGTTGAGCAGTTACAACCGTACCATCTAAATATATATACACATATGATGGTGGCCGTATCTCTTATTACAAGAGAGTTGTGTATTTATATTACAATTCTAATTATAATTCTAAATATTAGAATTGTAATTAAATAATAATTAGTTGAAGAAAATAGTAAAAAAATAGTTTAGTCTATTGCGTAGATTTTTAATGAAGGGCAAAAAGTCCGAATCACTTTTCTAAGGGTCTTCACACTTTTAATATATTATAGATATAGATTATAGATTAGTCCATGGAACGTGCGTTGCAATTTTATCCCAGAATACTTATAATAATTTTACAGGGTCGTTTAGTTGATAACAAGTTATTCCAAAATTATCTATTGTGAGATAAGTTATCTCACCATGTATATGAAATAACTTATCACTTTATTATGATATAAATGGTCGGATAAATAATTTTGGGGCTAACTTCCATGTATATGGAATAACTTTTTACATTAATATGGTATAAACGGTCAGATAAATAATTTCGAGGCTAACTGATACATCCAACCAAACAAAGAATTTCATCTTGAGATTATTATACCTTATAGCTCGCACCAAACGACTCCTAATAGAGAAACCCCTAGAAAAATAAATAGATTACACAAACCAAACCATCAAATCCAAGATATAAAAAATAATAATGATAAAATCAAAGTATAACATAACAAAAAATATCGAGAACCCAAAATCAAAAAAATACTTAGCGAACTTAAACCATAGGTAAGCATAAGCCAAAGAAATAACCTTTGATTTTTTTAGCTACTTTATTTGGCGGCAACATATTTATTTCGTCCAATTTTTTGACAAAAAATTTATAACTGAAAGAAAAACATGAAATCTTTTTAAAAGAGAGAATCTATTGCCAATCGTTAATTATGTATAATTCATATATAGTCTTTACAGTTATTAACTAAAACAAATAAAAAAAAAGGCATAAACACTGATAATAACGAATGTAAGAAGATATGCTTGAATCAAAATTAAGGCAAAAAAGAAAAATAAAAAGAAACATAGAAGTAGTGTTGGGTTCGAAATCGAGAGGGCGTTATACGGAAGCTTAAAGTTTGCAAATCAAGACGGTGATAATTCAAATGACAAATAAAAATATACTAAAAACATATTATTGAATATAGTTTGGCTAATTGGCCTACATATTAAAAACTAATATTATTAAAAAACATGAAAATAATGGGGAAGTCTCCCCTAAACAAGACTCTAAAAGAATTACATTGCTGATGCTATTGTGTTATGGTATGAGAAGGGTCTTCTATTTATACATGTCCAAAACCTTTTCTCCAAGAAAGAGGTTAGTCAAATATAAAAAAGAATTATATTTTTTTCTTTCAAAAAAAGTAAAAGTAATTATGGTAACTTTTATTTTCCTTCTAAGAAAAAATAAAACTTAAATATAGTAAGAAAATTAAGGCAAAAACCCTAACAAATCTCCCCTTTTTGGCTTGATTTTCTTTAAAATATTCTTAATCCGTCTTCTCTTCATATCACGTGCATGAACTTCTTTCTTGATATAATCTTCATAACTGCTGCTTGTCATGGTTAAAAATAAGATTTAAAATATCATGATTAAAAATTAATTTAAAAATAATATTTTATTTTTATTTTTAAAGATGCAGCAGTAGGAGTGTTGAAAATATGGTTGAAACTTGTTCTCCACATGTAGTTCAATAAAAATCTTCATTATCATCCAAATTGTTCCAGCTTGATTTTGAAACCGCTTTGAACCTATTTAATCTCGTCTCACCACACCATTGGACCATTGAACCGTAAGCTCTGATACCACTTGTTGGGTTCGAAATCGAGAGGGCGTCATGCGGAAGCTTAAAGTTGGCAAACCAAGAAGGTGATAATTCAAATGACAAATAAAAATATACTAAAAACATATTATTGAACATAGTTTGGCTAATTGGCCTACTTATTAAAAACTAATATTATTAAAAAACATGAAAACAATGGGGAAGTCTCCCCTAAACAAGACTCTTTTAAGGATTACATTGTGGATGCTATTGTGTTATGGTATGAGAAGTGGTCTTCTATTTATATATGTCCAAAACCTTTCCTCCAAGAAAGAGGTTAGCCAAATATGAAAAAGAATTATATTTTTTTCTTTCAGGAAGAGTAAAAGTAATTATAGTTTCTTATAAAGATCATATGTTTCTTATAGTTTGATTCAACATATTAATTAAATAGAATTATAGAAATTATTTCATATATAAGATAGAATTCTAATTGATTTAGAATTGTTAAATATTGTTATTTCATACCTAAATACAGACTTTAACAAATTTTTAAATCATCAAGATTCTATTATAGAGTTTATATCGATTTGAAGAAACAAAAACTGAAAAGTAATTACACCAAATTATGTAGGGTATAATAAAATAGAATAAAAAAGATCTTATACATTTCAAATCTCCAACACCATAACTTAACTAATTGATTGTCCTAAGTTGTGTTCACAAGCTTGTTACATGTTTTGGCGTAAATTATAATGAAAAAGAGACTCGTGAAATTTTGTTAGTGTTTCTTTGTTAATGGTTGACTATAATATTTTTCTATTTAAAACATGGAAGGATTATAGTTATACAAATTCTCCTACTTTAGGAGTTGTTTTCCAATTGAGCACGTACCAAATATTAATTAGGGAAGGATTTTTTAAATTTGTAATTCTCCTATTTTAGGTGTCTTTCCTTCTCATATATTTCAAGACTCTAGTTAATTTTATAAAAAAATATTAAATAATAATTAGAGAAAAAAGGTGTATAGACGATTTTGTCTATTGCGGAGTCTTTAATGAAGGACAAAAAGTCCAAACAACATTTCTAAGGTCCTTCATACTTTTACTATAGTATTGATGTGTGTGTATGTGTGTGTGTATGTATGTATGTATGGATTATTGATTTTTGAACTTTAACAAATAATTTTTAATTATTTTCTTGCATATTTAACATGATTAAGAGAGTTTTAAGGAGTAATTTTTATATTCTTTTTTACATAACACATGAATGAGAATAGTTTAACAACATTGATGATGAAAATTATTTAATATGACTCTCTTTAATGTTGTGTATAATGTTAAGGTAAATTTTAATCTTTTAAAAAAATGGCCAAAAAAACCACAAAATAAATAAATAAATGACAATGGAGGCTTCTAAGACATGCCACATAGGATAAACTAAAATCCTCCTTTATATATATATTGATTATTTTGCTTAGACAGATAAATTAAGTGACTGCACACTCCCCCAAAATAAGTAAATGACTTAACGTAGAGGTAGGTATTGGTGCTCAATTTTTTTTAAAATTGTTATAAAACAATAAAGAACAAGAAGAAGAGTAGAGAGAATAGAGAGAGTGATTCTTATTTCTTCTCTTGAGGGATGATTTACAATGAAGAAAACCCTTCTATTTATAGGGAGAATTTGCCCTTAGTTTCACACTAAAAGAGAAATACATCAAATCATGATAGATATAAAATAGATCTTGATAGACATTCACTATAATTGATATATATCATAATACTCTCCCTTTAATGTCTAACAATACTCATATAGGCTGCCTTATTAAAAACCTTACAAGGAAAACCCAGTGGGACAAAACCTTGTAAGGGAAAAAGAGTACATCGCGTATTAACTGCCCCTAATAAGAACATCCTTGAATCTTTGCATTACGATCTCGTGCACCATCTTCTTGAAAGTTGCAGTTGGAAGAAACTTGGTGAATAAATCAACCACATTGTCACTTGAACAAATCTGTTGTACGCCAATATCACCATTCTTTTGGAGCTCATGTGTATAGAAGAGCTTTGGCAAAATGTGCTTCGTTCTATCTCCTTTTATGAATCCATCTTTCAGTTGTGCTATGCATGCTGCATTATCTTCATATAAAATTGTGGGTACTTTATCACATTTCAAGCCATGTTTTTCTCAAATGAGATGTATTATGGACCTCAACGACACACACTCTCGGTTTGCTTTATGAATAACTATAATCTCAGTGTGATTTGACGAAGTGACTACAATAGACTACGTTGTTGATCTCCAAGATATGGCAGTACCCCCACATATGAATACATAGCCTATTTGAGACCAAGCTTTATGCAGGTCAGGTAAGTACCCAGCATCAGTATAATTAACAAGATCAGAATTGCAATCTTTAGAATAAAATAAGCCCATATCGGTAGTCCCCTTTAGATATCGTAATATGTGTTTGATCCCATTCCAATGTCTCCTAGTAGGAGCAGAACTATACCTTGCTAGCAAATTTACTGAAAAGGCAATATCAGGCCTTTTAGTATTTACAAGATACATTAGTGCACTAATTGTACTAAGATATGGCATTTCAGGACCAAGGAGTTCCTCATTCTTTTCTTGAGGTCGAAATGGATCCTTATTCAGATCAAGTGACCGAACAACCATCGGAGTACTTAATGGATGTTCTCCATCTATATAGAATCATTTCAATACCTTTTCTGTGTAGGCAGATTGATGGACAAAGATACCCTTTGTCAAATGCTCAATTTCCAAACCAAGGCAAAACTTTGTCTTTTTGAGATCTTTCATCTCAAATTCTTTTTTTAGGTAATCAATTGCCTTTTGAAGATTTATTGGCGTTCCAATAAGGTTTATGTCATCGACATAGACAACAAGTATAACAAACTCCGATGTTGTTTTCTTTATGAAAATACATGGGCAAATTTCATCATTTGTATAACCTTCTTTAGATAAATATTCACTAAGACGGTTATACCACATGCGTCCAGATTGCTTCAAACCATACAATGATCTTTGCAATCTAATGAAATACATTTCCTGAGGTTTTGAACTATATACTTTCAGCATTTTAAATCCTTCGAGAGTTTTCATGTATATCTCATTATCAAGTGATCCATATAGATAGGCTGTTATCACATCCATCAAATGTATTTCAAGTCTCTCATGGATAGTGAAACTAATAATATAACACAATGTTATTGCGTCCATAACTGGTGAATATGTCTCATCATAATCGACACCAGGCCGTTGTGAAAATCCTTGTGTAACAAGGCGTGCTTTATACCTTTGTATTTTATTTTTCTCATTTCTTTTTCGTACAAAGACCCATTTATAGCTAACATGCTTAACATCATTAGGTGTTTGAGTTATAGGTCTAAAAACTTCACGTTTGGCAAGTGAATTCAATTTATATTGAATTGCTTCTTGCTATTTTGGCCAGTCATCTTTGTCGACATTTTGTGACAGATCGAGGTTCAAAATCCTCTCTATCTTGCATGATTTTCGTTGCAACATTGTAACAGATCGAGGTTCAAAATCCTCTCTATCTTGCATGATTTTCGTTGCAACATTGTATGCAAAGACATGATCTACTACTATTTCAGATCGATTTAAATTAGTTTCAACATCACTTGAATTTATGGATAGTTTCTCATTTTCTTGAGTCTCAGGCTTATTGATTCCTTTAGGAATATCAACATTGCTCAAATCTTGAGCTTCCATATGAGGATCTTTCGTAGTGTCATCTTTACCATTTTTTTTTCTAGAATTTTGATCCTTAGAACCTAATGGTCTGCCACGCTTCAAGCGTGCTTTAGATTCATTAGCTATGACACTAGTGGATGGTACTTTAGAGACATTAATTTGAATTGGGACATTGTCTGCAGGAATGTGTGATTTGGTGATTCTTTTCAAATCAGTAAATGCGTTCGGCATTTAATTTATAATTTTTTGCAGATGAATAATCTTTTGTACTTCTTACTTACAAATAGAAGCACGTGAATCAAGATGAGATAGTGATGGATTTTTCCATAAAATTTTTCTTTTAATGTCACTATATTCTCCCCCTAATTTTGGAAAAACTATCTCATCAAACCGACAATCTGCAAATCGAGCAGTAAACATATCTCCCGTTAATGGTTCACGATAGCAAATAATGGAGGGTGATTCAAACCAACATAAATTCCTAATCTTTTTTGGGGGCCTATTTTGGTGCGGTTTGGTGGTGCTATAGGCACATATACACCGCGTCCAAAAATTCTCAAATGAGATATATTAGGCTCTTGACCCAAAATCAATTCCAACAGAGAAAATTTATGATAGTTTATTGATCTAAGATGAACAAGTGTTGCAACATGCAAAATTGCATGACCCCAAACAGAAGTGGGCAATTTTTTTTCATAAGCAATGGTCTTGCTATCAACTGCAAACGTTTAATTAATGACTCAGCAAGGCCATTTTGAGTGTGAACATGAGGTACAGAATGTTCCACTCTTATCCCAATCGATAAGCAATAGTCATTAAATGCTTGGGATGAAAATTCTACAGCATTATCAAGACGAATAGACTTAATTTGATTATTGGAAAATTGTGCCCGTAATCGTATTATTTGTGCCAACAATTTTGCAAATGCTAAGTTGCGAGATGACAAAAGGCACACATGAGACCATCTAGATGAAACATCTATTAGGACCATAAAGTATCTAAATGACCCACTGGGTGGATGAATGGGTCCACAAATATCCCCATGTATGCGTTCCAAGAACGCAGGGGATTCAATCCCAACTTTTGTTGGCGATGGCATCACAATCATCTTGCCTTGATAACAAACATTGCATGAAAATTCACCATTCGAAAGAACCTTCAAGTTCTTTAATGGATGCCCATTTGAATTTTCTATGATTCATTTCATCATTATTGATCCTGGATATCCCAGACAATCATGCCAAAGTACGAAAGTATTGGAATCAGTAAACTTTCGGTTTACTATAGAATGTGCCTCAATTACACAAATCTTTGTCCAATACAGGCCAGAAGATAAAGTAGAAAATTTTTCAATAACACATGTCTGCCCATAGACATTCTTAGTGATACCAAGATATTCAATATTCATCTCATCAGTTGTCTGGATATGATAACCATTTTCACGGATATCTTTAAAACTCATCAAGTTTCTCCGAGACTTGGGAGAAAATATGACATTATTTATGATGAGTTTAGTTTTCCTGAGCAAGATTATAATGGCTTTTTCGAAGCCTTCAATCAAATTAGCACTACCAGAAATTGTAGTGACATTAATCTTTCTCATGTTTAGATGAGAGAAATATTTCTCGTCTTTGAATATCGTATGTGTAGTGCCAGAATCAATCAAACATATATCTTTACAATTTGACAACTTACTTTGAAAATTATCCATATCTTCAAATAAAATAACATACACCAAATAAGATATATATTAAATTTATGTACAAAGTGAAAGCTTATACTATAAAAAATTATTAATCCTACATTACTAAGCAATTAAAAAAAATGTCAAAAAACTATTGAAATAATATAATATTTGATAAGGAATCTAATACGTAATATATTATTTATAATTAATAGTACGGAATAGTATCATGCAACACATACAATAATAATATAATATTATTATATTATATTTTATCCAGTACGTTAATATGCAAATATAATATTATTATATTATATTATATTTTCTGAACACATATGGATAAGTAATGACTATATGTGAATATTATATTAAAAATATTAACATGCAAAACTAATATTAATATTAACACGCAAAACTAAAAATATTAACATGCAAAATATTAATATGCAATAATAAACACAACAGAAGTTCGTGCAAGTTGCACGTATCGTCATCATCTTTTTTATTTTTTTTTTAATTTAATAATGACGAAATTAAAATTCCATTCACTTCAATAATAAATTACAATAATATAATTGAACTAATCAATACGAATTAAAAACCAATACTCATGCAAACAACTACTTTTACAAGATTTTTATTCTCAAACTTTTATCAACAATAATTTTTTTTTAAAATCATTCATTCTTCCATGTTTACGGAACCATCACCAATCAAGTGATCAATCTTTCCTTCAGGATGCTCGTAAAAGTCTGCTACATCCAAGCATGTGATGTTAACATTATTTTCAGAGAGAAAGTTAGCCTTGAGATTTCTCTCTTTCTTCTTTAGTGATACTTGATAAAGGTCCGCTAAGTGCTTGAGAACACGACAGTCACGTGAATAGTGTCCTTTTCCACCACATCAGAAACAAGTAATTGTTTCATGTTTCTCATCTTTTTTTCATTTTGTTAGATGAATGATTAACACCCGGAACAAGGTTTCTTTCTTAGTCATCACGACCACGACCACGACCACGACCATGACCATGTCCACGACCACATCCACGACCAGGGTCGCGACCTTTTTCACGCCTAGCATGGTGAGCGTGCACATCATTCACCTCAGGGAATGGTGCAAATCCAGTTGGTCGGTTCTCGTAATTTGTCATCAACAAATCATTATTTTGTTCAGCCACTAGAAGATGAGAACTCAATTCAGTATACTTCTTGAAACTTTTTTCTCGATATTGCTACTGTAATAAAACATTCGAGACATGAAAAATGGAGAGTGTCTTTTCCATTATATCTTCATCATTGACCGTCTCTCCATATAGTTTCAATTGAGAAGAGATTCTGAACATAGCAAAATTGTATTCATGAACAGACTTGTAGTCTTGAAATCTTAGATGCATCCACTCATATCGTGCTTTCGGGAGGATGACCATCTTTAAGTGGTCAAACCTTTCTTTTAGTCTATTCCACAATACGAGTGGATCCTTAGTAGTAAGGTACTCAATTTTCAGAACTTCGTTAAGATGATGATGCAAGAAAATCATAGCCTTAGCACGATTTTGACTAAATGTTGTATTTTCATTCTTTATGGCGTCTCCAAGACCCATAGCATCTAGATGAATTTCAGCATCCAACACCCATGAAATTTAGTTCTTGCCCGAACTTTGAAGGGCAACGAACTCACACTTCGTAAGATTGTTAGCCATAAGAAAAGGAAGAAAAATAATAATACCTTAACCTTAGCCTTCACATTTGAAACGGTAGAGTCTCGTGCTGATAATGTATTATAAACAATAAAGAACAAGAAGAAGAGTAGAGAGAATAGAGAGAGTGATTCTTATTTCTTCTCTTGAGGAATGATTTACAATGAAGGAAGCCCTTCTATTTATATGGAGAATTTGCCTATAGTTTCACACTAAAAGACAAATACATCAAATCCCGATAGACATCAAATAGATCTTGATAGACATTCACTATAATTGATATATATATCATAACAAAAATTCAATTTTTGTAATTGATATTTGAAAGTAGACACTTAATATTGAACCTTCAAAGTTCAGTATGGTAAATAGAACTATGGTAGAATAAATTGTGATACGACAATTTAGTTATTATTATTGAAAAAAAAAAGATATATTTACAAGATATGTTCATAACTTGACTAATATTTGACATCTTAACTTTCAGAGAAATCGAATATAAAAGTTAGATCTTCACTCTCAAATCTTAACATTATGAATTTGGCATCACATGTCAATAAAAACGTGCAAATCAATCGTTAATGCTACACATATATAGTAAGCAATTTATTATGGATGAACGTGCGGTATTTAATTTGATATTTTTACAATTTAATTTTATAATCAATAATTGAAAGTAGATGTCAAATATCAAACTTTCAAAGTTCAATATCGTAAATTAACTTTGGTATAGTTACTTTTGATGAGATAATTCAATAATTATTTATTGAAGGAAAAGATATGTTCATAATTTCTCCAATACTTAGCATGTTAGGCTTTAGAAAAATCAGATATAAAGGCTAGATCCTCATCCTTAAATCTTAACATCCAATTCGCTCATTAATGTGACTTATATATATGGTAAACAATTTATTAGGACCGAGTGTTCTGTATTAGATTTGGTATTTCAAAAGTTCGATTTTGATAATCGATACTTGAAAATAGATACAATATATCGAACTTTCAAAGTTTAGTTTAACAAATTTTGATATGGTAATTTAGTAGTAATTACCTAGTGAAGGAAAAGATATTTTGATAAAATCTGTTGATAATTTATTCAATATTTAATATATTAAGTATCTTTTAGAGAAGTCAGATGTCAATGTCATATCTCTTGACTCTTCTCTCAACCCTAACATTATAAATTTGGCGTCACATGTCAATCAATCCATCCAAATTACTCATTAATGTTATCTCTCTCTCTATATATATACTAGTTTAGGTGTACACATCTATCTTATTTTAATGAGTTTAAATATTACACTAAATAAAATATTTATTTAAATAATAAATATGAATATAATAATTAAATTTAATATTTTTTAAGTATGTAAAGATAGAAAATTTATTTATTAAACCTAATCTTTACCAAAAATATTTTTAATAGTCGATCGACATTCATCTACCATCTATAAATTACAAAAAAAATAATACAATGATAGAGACATAAAAATAATACAATTAAATTTAATCTTTACATACAAAAATTTTCTCAAAGTCGCCCGACATTCATCTACCACCTGTAAATAATAACAAAATAATACGATAATAGAGATATCAAAATAATATAACTAAACCTAACCTTTACATAAGAAAATTTCTCAAAGTCAACCAACATTTATCTATCACCTGTAAACTGCAACAAAATAATACGCTAAAAGTGATATCAAAACAATACAATTAAACTTAAATTTTATGCACAAAAATTTCTTAAAGCCGATCGAGATTCATCTACGAACTGTAAACTACCACAAAATAACAAACTAATAGAGATATTATGATAATACAATTAAACCTAACCTTTACGTAAAAAAATTTTCAAAGCTGATCCACATTCATCTAGCATCTGTAAATTCAAATAAAACAATAAGATAATAAAGATATCAAAACAATACAATTAAACCTAATCTTCACACAAGAAATTCTTCAAAGCCAGCCGACATTCAGCTACGACCTGTAAACTATAAAAAAATATAATAGTGATCACAAAGCTTCGATTTTGATCCAACTAATTCTTGTTTAAACAAAAATTTTGATCCTAAAGAATGATTTTGAATGAAAACAAAGAAGATATATATATACACACATGTTGAATTCTATTGTGCTGAAAAAAATGGTGAAGAAGTCGAGGGTTAGAAAATCAAGTATCCACCAATCTAGACATGCAATCGAATCAAGTTAGATGAGCATCAATAATATTCTCCCAACAGGCAAACCGATTTGTTCTCTAGTTTTTTGTACATCTCAATATTTATAGAAGTATTTTCTTAATAAAGTCCTATTTTAGGAGTATTTTTCTAATTGAACAGTAGAAAGGAAAATATTAATTAATTCTCAAACCATATATTTTAGGAGTTACATATATTTATATCTATATCTATATCTATAATCTATATCTATATCTATAATATATTAAAAGTGTGAAGAACCTTAGAAAAGTGAATTGAACTTTTTGTCATTCATTAAAAGACTCTTCTTTAGACAAAACTGTCTTTTCACTATTTTTAAAAATTTATTATTTAATTATTTTTATTATATTACCTAGATTCCTAAAATAAAAGGTACTTCTAAAATATATGGAAGGAGAATCAATTAATATTTTTCTTGTACTGATCAATTAGAAAAATACTCCTAAAATAAGATAGAAAAATCCTCTTAAAATAGGACTCTATTAAGGAAATACTTCAAATATTAAGATGCACGTTAAACTACCGAAGTAATTAATTTACTTATTGGGAAATAAACTTGGCGTACATAGCTTAGAAAATATTATTATTTTCAAATTCTTTTGCCCTTGTTTATTTAACTACTTAATTATTTTGGATACTCTTGGTTATTATCACATAATTCTTCTAAATTGAATCATGGTGATTACCTCTTGACTACAGAATTAGATATTGTATCAATATGATGCCTTGGCTTTGACTATTTTTTTTTTTTTGGTAAAGTTTAGGTTTAATTAAATAAATTCTTCAAAAGATGTTGAATTTAATTATTGTATTTATTTTTGTTATTTAGACAAATATCGTATTTAGTGTAATGTTTGAACTCAATAAAGTGAGGTACACGCGCGAAGCGCGTTCACCTAAACTAGTATATATATATATATGTGATAAATAATTTATTCGGGGTGTGTTTGTTGCTTCAAAATTCAATTTGGATAATTAATAATTAAAAATAGATATCAAATATCGAAATTTCAAAGTTTGGTTTGATAATTTTGATATTGTAATTTAGTAATTACTTATTGAAGGAAAATATATTTTGATAAGACATGTTCATACTTTGTCTAACATTTTACATGTTATCTCTTAGAGAAATCAAATACAAAAAGGTTAGATATAGATTCTGAAATCCTAACATTCTGAATTTAGCGTCACATATCAACCAAGATATCCAAATCTCTCATTAATGTTATTCATATATGTTGTTTTTCGAGTATAATTTGTATTTACAACATGAACTTCGACAACAAGTTCAAGAACAACAAAGAAGTTCAACTATTTTTGGAAAATAGAAAAATCATAAGAAAAAGATGGAGAAAGAAAGAATCAAGTTGACCGAATTCACGGTGTGTCCTTAAGAAATTTACTTCCCTCAAATACCTGAGGTTAATGAAATATACACTCTTAGAATAAAATGATTCATTTTAGCAAATAGTGATACCTCAAATTTGTTGAACTGCAAACTTACTCAATAATTTGTAAATTATATTTGAGTTTTTTCAAGAAGAAGAGAGTGTTTTTACTTCAAATTTCATGCATATACTTGAGGAAAAATTTAGGATCCATAGCCAAAATGTGGTGCTTTAAAAAAAAGCAATGATTCTTGAAAAGACGCACTAATTCGGACCGTCACCGACCTGCAGATTCCATCTGTGGACACAGGTCGCGTTTTGTCCAAAACCAGAAGCTTTCTTCTTACATAGGGAGCCCTTCTGCATCCGCAAATGGTGACCTGTGCCTGTAGGTCACTTTTTAACTTTCAAGCAGTACCTCGAAGGGTCATGTTCCTTCGAGATGCATTGTAACATGTGTCTGCACATGGTCTTGTGCATCGTAAATGAATAATATTTTTGTATCAGATTTTTTTTGGATTAAACAATCATTAATTTTGAAGTTTCAAATGATTTTTTTTCAAAAAAATAATCTCTCGATTGATCATTTGACAAATCTAAATCAAATCCAAATTCAAATCTAAATCTTAATTCGAAGCTAAAGCCGAGTCGAGCGAGCAACGACGATGACGATGCGAGGTTGTTTTCTTCTTGACTCACTATCTCTATGAAGGAGTGCTTCTATATTTAAGCACAAGAATTTTCCTTTCTCCCACCACTCCTTTTATAAAGTGAACATACATTTCTCTTTCTCTCTATTTCCCCTTTATTTTCCATTCATATTTTCATTTAGAACTCAATAATTACCCACATAAATGGGGAATGAAAATTTCATCAAAAAAATACGAACAAGTGTCTGATCTACAAATAAAGACTAATTTCATCTGGATAAGTAGGTCTCTTTTAAACTTATCGTAGTGATCTTGGATCAAATGCACTTAGTCAATTGATAAATGTGATATCTTTCAACCGTCGAACTTTTGTGTACACCTAGACAATACCAGTCATACAATCAACCTTTTATCGCTTATGATTCTTATGGTTTTGTTCGTTTTATCCATGAACACTACCTGATTTCATGAGAACTTAGAGAATAGACCTTTACTATTGTAACTCCCCAAATCTGGTGCCCGAAATGCTACAAGGTGCTCATGACCAGGAAAGACCACAAGCTAACCCATGACTGATATCTGTACCTGTACACTACATAATATGACATAATAATGCAGAAACATGCACTGAAAGGCCATAAGGTACAATACTGAACATGATCCAAATGATGTAACATCTGTATGGGGTAATAGAATATCCAAAATAAAACTGAACATAGTGAAGTCTGAAACATGATAGTCTAGGAAACCTCTAACTGACTGAACTATCTGAGTAAGGAGTTAGTGGGACATGTCCCCAACTAACTCCAACTAATAAACTAATTAATGAGATAATAGAGAAATAATCATGTCTTCGAAGGATGAGGACTCACTGCTAACTCTGACTGCTGATATCTGGAATCTACCGATGCTCTGAAGCTCGTGTCTCTGAACCTATGGTATAAGAAACCATAGCGCAAATGCGTCAGTACTTTAAATGTACTGGTATACATGTGAGGTAGGCTAAATGCATGGGGTTCATATGCATGAACAATACTGGTTAACTAACTAATATGAACATGAGAATACATGCATGCATACACAGTAACTATATCTGAAATCATGTTAACATGAGTATGCTGATGACTAACATGACTAATGACTGAATTCTGATAACTGATAACATAAGTGACTGTATCTGATAGTCCTGAGTCTGATGGAACTAGCTGAGTTTTGTACTGTATCTGAGTTGACTGTATTTGACAGTCCTGAATTTTGAAGAACTATCTGAGTTCTTTTACTGAGACTGATACTGAGATTGTGGGAGGTAGTCATCTAACCGACATGCCACAAATGATGCATTATAGCTGAATTGGGGTCCAATCTATGCACTGATTGGAAGGGTGTCAATACCGCACCACTGGTAAGGACAGCATGCGAGTGACCCTAATATAACAAGTAGCTCTAGTGAGAACGGTGGGAACCCTCATATAGCAGGATAAGCCAGTCACCTCATCTACCCTTATATAACAGGATATGATGTCTCAACCTATATTGGCTACATAGTTCTAGAACACAAGGATTGCTTCTAAGAATCACACCCTCATATAATAGGTGAGTTCCCATCCTTGGGTTCACTCGGTGCTAATTTATACTCCCATCTGAATAGACACTGAACATGATTTACTGAATTGAACATGGAATGAGTTATTGAATTCTGTTAACTGATGGAATACTAATGATATCTAAAAACTGACTGAGTTCATGAGATCATGGAGATTTCTTGAGTCATAAGACTATATGAAGTCTAAGGATCATAGCTTGATTGAGAGTATCGTGAAAACATGAAATGACTCTAGGCACACAACTAATGTTTCAGGTACGAGTACCCCCAGGACTCGGTAGAAGAAAGCTAACCAAGGATAACTTACTTGAACATATAACTAACATCATAATCCATAATACATTTATAGAAGTATTTCATCAAAACATATGATAGGCATAACTTGTACATACATGGGGATTTCATGGTATCATGATAGTTAGGCACTTTTCCTTCATCTAGGCATTTAATCAAATATATTGAAGGCACAGTACATGTAAACATCATTGTACAATAATTAAACATCATGGTTCAATTCTAATTTCATCATTCAATGGTTTAGTCATAGGTTTGTATGAATCTATATCTATAATAATTTAACCCATATAGAATTTATCACCCAACATGGAGTAGAATTCAATTTCTCATTATCCACATGAACAAGAGCAGCCTAATCATGAAATTCATAAAAAAATCCACAAACTTGAATTTAGAAAAATGATCTTGGGCTTCATGGACGAAAGGATAAAAAAATAATAAATAAAGGAATTTAGGTTGGATTGGGCCCCAGCAGATCTAAACAATCTTATTTTTTTGAGTCCATGAATGAACACTATGCATACCTTACTTCGTGATTTTGTGAGGATTGACGGTGAAACCCTCTTGAATTTGAATCCCCAATAGAAACCCTAGCTTGTTCTTGAGAGAAACTTGAGAGAAGAGAGTGTATTTTTGGTGAAAAGTGGTTGAATCATGTGTTAAAGGGCTTAAATAGGGGTAGGAAATTGACCCTTTTAACCCTAGACATGTCTTGTAAATTCAATAAAAATTTTCCGAATCGGACCCCTGGCGCAACGCGGTGCTATCGCTCCGTGTCACTGGATTTTGATAATTGGGAAGTTGAGGGATGGCGCGATGCGGGGCCATCACGTTGGCACTTCCTTTATGACCTGAAATTTTGGTGCGACACGGGAAAAATCGTGCTGAGACACTGGGAAATAGACAATTCTGAATTTGGGCCCTGGTGCGACGCGCCATAATCGCAGACCCCTACTGGAATTTGCCAAATGCCATTTCCTCTTGTGGCGCGGTGCGCCACTGACTAATATGTTGATGTTTTACAATGGGAACTTAAAATAGTCGTAACTTCTGACTCGGTTATTGGATCTGGATGAATCTTATATTGATGGAAAGCTTATTGAATTTCTCACATGACAAAAAAGAAAATCTTGAAAATTCCTCATGGAATAACCATAATTAAATTTAGAAGCTAATACTAGACATTCTTGAGATGAAATTAGCTAGGAAAAAGTATGGGGTATTACAATATCTCCCCCTTGAGAACATTCGTCCTCGAATGAGACTGACTGAGAGGGGAGAAAAGACAACTGACGTACATATTGAACATGAATAAATGGAACATGATCTTATTATTGACATGACTGACAAACTAAACATATAATACTAAACATGCATATCTGATGCATATGTAACTGATTCATGAATGCATGACTGAGTGTTCTAAAGAACTAAGTTTCTCACAATGAGAATGCATGTCTGATGCATAATTACATAACTGAACTGATACATGAGTGCATGACTAAATATGCAATGGTATTTGATACCAAGTTTCTAATGAGAACATGAGCATAAAACTGTATACCAAGTTTGTGATGAACACTGAGCATGAAGCTGAGTAAGCTTAGGGAGAACTGTTACCTTGAGCTTGATCTGAGTTGGCAAAGAAGAGGTGAGGATACTTGGTATGCATGTCTGCCTCTACTTCCCAAGTAGCTTCCTCGATGGACTGATCTCTCCAAAGAACCTTAACTAGAGGGACTTTTTTTTCCCTCAATCTATGAGTCTGATAGTCTAGGATTTTGATTGGAATCTCCTCATAAAAGAGACTATTCTAAACATCGATGCTCTGAATAGGGACTACAACTGCTGGGTCACCTATACACTTCTTGATCAAGGAGACATGGAAGACTGGATGAACTGAGGCTAGATTTGAAGACAATTAGAGCTCATAAGCTACCTTGCCGAATCGACTGAGAATCTTGAAGGGACTAACATATCGATGACTGAGTTTTCCTTTCTTGTCGAACTGCTTCACTCCCTTCATGGAAGGTATCTTTAGATAAACATAGTCATCAATCTCGAACTCAAGATCCTTTCTACGAACATCTGCGTAAGACTTCTGTCAGCTCTGAGTAGCTCGGAGTCTTTCTCTGATCAACTGAACTTTCTCTAAGGCATCGAATACCAAGTCAGGCCTTATAACTGAGGCCTCACTAAATTTAAACCAACCAATTAGATATCTACATCTCCTACCATAGAGATCTTCAAATGGAGCCATCCTAATACTTGAATGATAGCTGTTGTTGTATGCAAACTCAATCAAAGGGAAGTGGTCATCCCAACTACCTTTGAAATCAATTACACACACCCGTATCATATCTTTTAAATTCTGAATGGTCCTTTTTGCTTGACCATCTGTCTGAGGATGAAAGACTGTACTGAGATAAACTTGGGTACCAAGATCCTTTTAGAACGCTTTCCAAAAATAAGAGGTGAGCTGGGTACCTCTGTTTGAGATAATAGATAGTGGAATACCATGCAATCTGACCAACTCCCTAGAGTAGAGTTTGGTGTAATCCTTGACTGAATAAGAGGTGTAGAATGGAAGGAAATGGGCTGATTTGGTCATTCTATTTATAATGACCCAGACTGAATCATGCTGTTGATGAGTTCGAGGCAAACCTGTCATAAAGTCGATGTTCACTTCTTCCCTCTTCCAAGTAGGAATAATGAATTCCTGCATAGGACCACTAGGCTTCTGATGCTCTATCTTAACCTGCTGACATGTAGAGTACACAAAATCTGCAACATCTCTCTTCATCCCACTCCTCAATAGTCAGGTTTCATTACTTTCGAAATCCTGGTGATGGATATGAAGAGGTGTGTGAACAAAAAAATTCTTGATGTATAACAAAGCCGCTCCATGTAGGAATTCAAGTACCAACAAGAGTTTGGTCTTATATATTTCAGGTATGTTGGACCTTCATTGCCTGCTGATTTATCCAATGATTTTCTGATGGGATAGTTAATAGAATTCCCGCAAGTCGCGATACATCTTTGTGGCCCATGAATGAATAGAGTAGCGTGTACCATGCGCTTTTGCAAGAATTCGCTGCCTTAAGTCATCTACACCTGAAACACAGAGAGGACCCTGACAATGCAAAACACGATCTCCTCTTTGGGAGAAAACCTCTACTTTATGATCCTGAACTGACTCTTTCAACTTGACAAGGCTGGGATCTCTATCTTGCTTTTCTTTTACTTTGAAAACTAGAGATGATTCTGAACTACTCTAAACCCATATATCATCCTCATCTGTATCAAATACGCGAACTCCTAGTCTGGTAAGCCGATGTACTTCCTGTGCTAACTTCTTCTTACTATCATCCACATGAGCAACACTACCCATCGATTGTCTATTGAGAGCATCAACCACTTAATTGGCCTTGCCCGAATGATAGAGGACACTCATGTCATAATCTTTCAAGAGCTTTAACCATCTTCTCTGATGAAGGTTGAGATCTTTCTGAGAAAAGACATACTGAAGACTCTTATGATCTGTGAAGATATGTACATGAACTCCATAGAGATAATGCCTTCAAATCTGCAAGGCAAAGACTACGGTGGCAAACTCAAGATCATGAGTAGGATAATTCTTCTCATGGGGTTTAAGCTGTCTGGAGGCATAGTCTATGACCTTACCATGCTGCATGAGGACACAACCCAAACCTACTCTGGATGTATCATAATATACTACGAACCCATCTAGACCATCTGGAAGAGCTAAAACTGGAGCTGAGGTGAGTCGAGTTTTCAACTCCTGAAAACTCTTCTCGTAAAGATCTGACCACTGAAACCTGACTTTCTTCTGAGTCAGTCTGGACATAGGGGATACAATAGAAGAAAATCCCTTGACAAATCATCTGTAATAGTCAGCCAAACCCAAGAAACTCCTAATATCTAATAGAGAGACAGGGCGAGGCTAGTTTCTTACTGCTTTGGTCTTTTGAGGATTTACTCTAATGCCATCAGCGGAAACAATGTGACCAAGGAATGCTACTGACCTTAAACAAAACTCGAACTTACTGAATTTAGCGAATAGCTGATGATCCCTGAGAGTCTGAAAAACTATTCTGAGATAGTCTGCATGATCACGCTCACTGTAGGAATAGACCAGAATGTCATCTATGAAGACTATGATGAACATGTCTAAGTACTGCTTGAACACACGGTTCATCAAGTCCATAAAATATGCTGAGGCATTGGTAAAACCAAAGGACATAACTAAGAATTAGAAATGACCATACCGAGTACGGAAAGCTATTTTCGGAATATCACATTCTCTAACTCTGAGATGATGATAGACGAATCTGAGGTCTATCTTAGAGAAATAATTGGCACCCTGAAGTTGGTTAAATACATCATCAATTCTGGGAAGAGGATACTTGTTCTTGAACGTAACTTTATTGAGTTAACGGTAATCAATTACGCACGAATAAGATAGGTGCACCACACGGGGAAACGCTGGGCTTGATGAATCCCTTATCTAGGAGATCCTTCAATTGTTCTTTTAGTTCTCTGAGTTTTGCTGCTGCTATTCTGTATGGTGGAATAGATATAGGCTGAGTATCTAGAAGAAGATCAATGCCGAAGTCTATTTCCCTTTTGGGATGAATTCCTGGAAGATCTTCGGGAAAGACATCTGAATATTCATTCACTACTATGACTAATTCAAGACTGTGAGTCTCGGAACTAGTGTCCTTAACTCGAATAAGGTGATAGACACATCCTTTAGATATTATTTTCCATGCCCGAAGGTAGGAAATAAGCTAACCTCTAAACGTTGAAGTACTACCCTTCCACTCAAGGATGGGTTTATTTGGGAACTGAAACTGGACTATTCTATTTCTGCATTCGAATATGGCATAGCAGGAATAAATCCAATCCATACTGAGAATAACATCAAAATCAGTCATCTCTAATTCGACTAAGTCTGCTGAAGTGACTTTCTAAAATATCATAATCGGGCAGTTCCTGTATACCCGTCGGGCTATGCTGGTTTTGCCCACTGGGGTAGAGACTGAAAAGGGCTCTGCTAAAATTTTAAGACTGACTCCGAAATCGACTGCTATATAAGGAGTGACAAAAGACAAAGAAGCTCCTGGATCTCGCAAAGCGTAAACATGCATATAAAAGATTTGTAACATACCGGTAACCACATCAGGAGAATTTTCCTGATCTTGTCGAGACTGAAGAGCATAGATACGATTTAGGCGTTGCCTACTAGTAGCACTGGAGGTGGAACCCTGCTGATTTGGGCTACCGGACTGTGCTGAAGTACGATTCAGTTGACCCTAAGGACTTGGCTGAGGACATTCTCTAACTCTGTGGCCTGTCTTGCCACATCCGAAACAAATACCACTGCCAGCTCTTCAAATACCCTGATGGTGCTTGCCAAAAGTTTGGCAAAGAGAATAGGTGTAGGCACTGTTAACACTGCACTGGGACTTAGAACCTGGCGCTCTATCTTTGTTACCCTCTCTAAACTTAGGAACTGGAGCACCGACTGTAGAAGGAGCTGGAACTGATGACTTAGGATGAAACTGAGAACGGTTTCCTCCTTCTGACTTAGGATGAGCAAAGTTATAAATTACCTGTCTTCGCCCTCTTATTCTGTTTCTCCCTCATCTTAATCTTTTGCTCCTCAATCTGCTAAGCATGAGTCATAAGCTTAGCTAAAGTTATGTCACTATTCAGCATAGCAGATCTACACTCATTAACTACACTATCATTCACCCCTGAAATGAACTTACTCATCCTTGCCCTGCTATCTGCAACCACATGAGGGGCATATCTGGCTAATTGAGTAAACTTAAGAGAATACTCTTTCACTGTCATATTACCCTGTCCGAGGTTGATGAATTCTAACACCTTAGCTTCCCTAAGCTCTAGGGGAAAAAATCTATCGAGAAAAGTAGACACAAAATCCTCCCACTCAACTGGCCCTGTATCATCTGGCCTCTCTGACTTCTAATGTTTGAACCAAGTGTGACCAACATCCTACAACTGATATGCAGCTAGCTCGTTCAGCACTCTCAACATTAGTCGCCTCTATGATGTCTGTAACCTTCTGCACCTGATCTAGGAATTCTTAAGGGTCCTCATCTATCTTAGACCCGAGAAAGAATGGAGGATTCATTCGGGTGAAATCCCAAATCCTGGCTGCAGCTGAATTGGCCACTGGATTGGTTGGAATGAAAGCTGGTCGTTCATTCTGAGCAGCAACTGAGTTAGCAAGAGTAGTGAATGCAGCTTAAAACTCTACATGAGAATCATGTTTGCCCAAAGGTTCTTTGAGTTGAGAGGCTGGCTGATTCCCGTTTCTTCTTTTAGAAGACATGTTCTATAGAAGAAAGGGAGAAATGGATTAGACTGAGAGATTCACTTAAGATTATGCTCACTGGCACGACATGAATACTGAAAGAGGAAAACTATTTCTAAAACATCTTATAGCATCCTGTACATAAATGTGGCGCGCAACACACCCATGTACAAGACTCTACTAGATGCGGCTTTCAGACTTCCTAGGACTCTATTGAACCTTAGGCTTTCATACCAAGTTTGTAACGCCCCGAATCTGGTACCTGGAATGCTACACGGTACTCATGACCCTGAAGGACCACAAGATAACCCATGACTGATATCTGTACATGTACACTACATAATATGACATAATAATGCGGAAACATGCACTGAAATGCCATAAGGTAAAATACTAAACATGATTCGAATAATGTAACTTCTGTGTGGGGTAATAGAATACCCAAAACAAAACTGAACATACTGAGGTCTGAAACATGATAGTCTAGAAAGCCTCAAACTAGCTTAACTATTTAAGTAAGGAGTTGGTGGGATATGTCCCCAACTAACTCTAAATAATAAACTAATTAATGAGATAATAGAGAAATAATCATGTCCTCGAAGGATGAGGACTCACTGCTAGCTCTGACTGCTGATATATGGAATCTACTGATACTCTGGAGCTTGTGTCTCTGAACCTATGGTATAAGATACCATAGCGCTAATGCGTCAGTACTTTAAATATACCAGTATGTATGTGAGGTAGGCTAAATGCATGGGGTTTATATGCATGAACAATACTGGCTAACTAACTAATATGAACGTGAGAATACATGCATGCATACATAGTAACTATATTTGAAATCGTGATAACATGAGTATGTTGATGACTAATATGACTAATGACTGAATTTTGATAACTGATAACATGAGTGACTGTATCTGACAGTCTTGAATCTGATAAAACTAGCTGATTTCTGTACTGTATCTAAGTTGACTGTATCTAACAGTCTTGAATTCTGAAGAACTATCTGAGTTCTTTTACTGAGACTGATACTAAGACTATGGGAGGTAGTCATCTAACTGACATGCCCCAAATGATACATTACAGCTGAATTGGGGTCCAATCTATGCCCTGATTGGAAGGGTGTCAATACCGCACCACTGGCAAGGACAATATGTGAGTGATCCTAATATAACATGTAACTCTAGTGAGAATGGTGGGAACCCTTATATAGAAGGCTAAGCCACCTCATCTACCCTCATATAGCAGGCTATGATCTCTTAACCTGTGTTGGCTATATAGTTCTGGAATTCAAGGGTTGATTTTAAGAATCACACCCTTATATAATAGGTGAGTTCCTATTCTTGGGTTCGCTCGGTGCTAATTTCTACTCCCATCTGAATAGACACTGAACATGATTTACTGAACTGAACATGGACTGAGTTATTGAATTCTGTTAACTGATAGAATACTACTGATATTTGAAAACTAACTGAGTTCATGAGATCATGGATATTTCTTGAGTCATAAGACTATCTGAAGTCTAAGGATCATAGCTTGACTGAGAGTATCGTGAAAACATGACATGGCTCTAGGCACATAACTAATGTTTCAGGTACGAGTACCCCTAGGACTCGATAGAAGAAAACTGACCAAGATAACTTACTTGAACATATAACTAACATCATAATCCATAATACATTTATAAAAGTATTTCATCAAAACATGTGATAGGCATAACTTGTACATCCATGGGGATTTCATGGTATCATGATAGTTAGGCACTTTTCCTTCATCTAGGCATTTAATCAAACATATTGAAGGCACGGTACATGTAAACATCACTGTACAATAATTAAACATCATGGTTCAATTCTAATTTCATCATTCAATGGTTTAGTCATAGGTTTGCATGAATCTATATCTATAATAATTTAACCCACATAGAATTTATCACCCAACATGGAGTAGAATTCAATTTCTCATTATCCACATGAACAAGAACAGCCCAATCATGAAATTCATAAGAAAATCCATAAACTTGAATTTAGAAAAGGGATTCTTGGGCTTTATGGATGAAAGGAGTCCATTAATGAACACTATGCATACCTTAGTTCGTGATTTTGTAAGGATTGACGGTGAAACCTTCTTGAATTTGAATCTCCAATAAAAACCCTAGCTTTTTCTTAAGAGACACTTGAGAGAAGAGAGTGTATTTTGGGTGAAAAGTGGCTGAAACACGTGTTAAAAGGCTTAAATTGGGGTAGGAAATTGACCCATTTAACCCTGGACGTGTCTTGTTAATTCAGTAAAAATTTCCCGAATTAGACCCCTGGCGCGACACGGCGCTATCACACCGTGTCACTGAATTTTGAAAATTGAGAAATTGAGGGATAGCGAAACGCGGGGCCATCGTGTTGCCACTTCCTTTGTGACTTGGAACTTTGGCGCGACTCGGGGGAAATCGTGCTGAGACACTGAGAAACGGACAATTCTGAATTTGGGCCATGGCACGGCGCGCTATAATTGTGGACCCCTACTGAAATTTGCCAAATGCCATTTCCTCTTGTGGCACGGTGTGCCACTGACTAATATGACGCTGTTTTATGATGGGAACTTCAAAAAGTTGTAACTTCTGACCCGGTTATCGGATTTGGATGAATCTTATATCGATGGAAAGCTTATTGAATTTTCCACATGACAAAAGGGGAAAATCTTGAAAATTCCTCATGGAATAACCATCATTCAATTTAGAAACTAATACTAGACATTCTTGAAATGAAATTAGCCAGGAAAAAGTATGGGGTATTACAACTATCATTCTCCTCGAAGCTGCTTTCACTTCACCCCCACATAGGTGATTACTAAATATTTAATCCTATAGATCAAACTATTTGGTCATACCTTCCAAACTTAGAAACCATTAAAATACTTCAAACCATAAGTCTTATTCTTATTTCCTGAACATGGTCTTCATTATGAGAAATGAGTTGAGTTAATTGATAATGGTGAATCGTCAGTCATAACTATTTTGATTTCCTTGAACTTAATTGACAATGGTGAATCGCCAGTCATAAATTTTTAATCTTCTTGAACCTAGTTCTTGGAATTTTTAGTTCACTAGGTAGAGTTACCATCATGATGAATTGTCCTAAGCCGTAAACACATTCCCTTTGATGATCTCTGAACTTACTCTCTAGATAGGCCTTAAGTAGATCCAATATATTATTCTTTGACCTCACATAGTCAATCATTATAATTTCACTAGAGAGTAAATCTCTAATGGTATTATATCTCTGTCGTATATGATGAGGTTTACCATTATACATCATGCTCCCTTGCCTACTTATCATAGCTTGGATATCACATTGTATGTATACTAGTGCCAAAGGTTTGGGCCAGTAAGGAATATTTATCAAGAAATTTTAGAGCCATTCATTTTCTTCACTAGCTTTATCTAATGCAATAAATTCAGATTTCCTTCTAGAGCAAGCAATACATGTCTGTTTGAACGATTTTTAAGAGACTGCTCCTCCGCCTAAAGTAAATACATATTTACTTGTGGATTTTACTTTATTCAATCCGATGATCTAGATTGAATCACTGTATCCCTCAATTATTGCATTATATTTGTTATAGTGTAAAGCATTTTCTTAAGTATGTTTTACATACCACAAAACTTTTTTCATTTCCATCCAATGATTTTGGGATTACTCGTGTACCAATTCAATTTACTAATATCACATGCTATGTCTGATTGTGTACATTCATTATATACATCAAACTTCCTAACGCTTTTGCATATTCCAATTGTGAGTCACTTTCACCTTCATTTTTTGAAGTGCAATACTCGCATCTACTAAAGTCTTAGAAAAATTGAAATTCAAATATTTTAACTTGTCAAGTACCTTTTTAATTTAATGAGACTGTTACAATGTCAATCTTTGTGGAGTTGTATGAATTCTTATCTCTAAGATCACATCAACAACTCCAAGGTCTTTCATATCAAATTTTCTTTCTAGTATTCATTTAGTTGCATTTATATTAGAAAATGTCTCTACTGATGATCAAAATGTCATTCACATACAAACAAATAATGACTTTGTGATTTGGAGTGTCTTTAATATAAACATATTTATCACATTCTTTTATCTTGAATCTGTTTGTCAATATGGTATGGTCAATCTTTACATCCCACTGTTTGGGTGTTTGCTTTAGTCCATAAAGTAACTTAACAACTTTGCACATTTTTCTTTCCTTACCAGGAATCACAAAACCGTCGAATTGTTCCATGTAAATTTATTCCTCTAATTCTTCATTTTAAAAAGTTATTTTCACATCCAGTTGATGGATTGCAAGATCATATAATGCCGCTAATGCAACCAACATCCAAATGGATGTTATTCTTGTTACTGGCGATTATGTGTCAAAATAATCTAGGCTTTCTTTTGTCTGAAGCCTTTCACAACAAGTCTTTCCTTGTATTTTTAAATAGTACCATCAAATTTCATTTTTCTTTTTGATATTCATTTACAAAACTAAAGGTTTATTTCCTGGAGGAAGATCAACCAACTCCAAAGTATGGTTGCTCAAGATTGAATCAATCTCATTATTGAATGCCTATTTTCAAAAGGACGAGTCCGCATAGGACATTACTTCTTTAAAAGTTTAATGCTCATTTTTGAGAATAAATGTTAAAAAATCTGATTCGAAGGAAGTTGGTGTCCTTTGACATTTACTGAATCTTGAATTCTCTTCATTAAGTACATTGTTCTTTAGTTCATACCTTGGTAATTTGGATCCTTCACTAGAGAGCTCATGTCTAGCTTTATATGGATAAATGTGCTAAACAAACTCAACATCATCTAATTTAATTACCGTATTATTATGGATATCTAGATATTCAGATTTATTAATGTAAAATTGACATGCTTTACTATTTATAGCATATTCAGTGAAAACATAGTCCATAGTCTTTTGCCCTATTTTCACCCTTTTGGGTATAGGAACTTGGACTTTAGCTAGACGCTCCCATACTTAAAAATATTTTAAGTTGGATTTCTGTCCTTTCCATCTCTCATATAGAATTAATAGTGTCTTTCTATGGGGCACTCTATTGAGTATTCGATTTACTGTAAGGATAGCTTCCCCCATAAATTTTGCTGTAAACCTAAACTTATTAGTAAGATATTAATTATTTTCTTCAATGTTTGATTTTTTATTTTCGCAATTCCATTCGATTGAGGTGAATATGGGGAAGTAGTTTGATGGACAATTCCATTTCCAAATATATCTCTTCAAAAGGAGATTCATACTTTCGATCCTTATCATTTCTCATCATTTTAATCGTTTATCAAATTGATTTTCAAATTCAATTTTATATTAGCTAAATGCTTATTTTTCTTCATCCTTACTAGTGCAATAGTCAATAAGAGTTAAGGAATATCTTTTCCCACCACAAGAAGGTGTTGACTTTATAGCATAAATATCTCGTGAATTAATTCTAAGGGATTGAAATTTCTTTCAGTAGACTTGTACGGATGCTTAGCATACTTTGGTTCAACACATGTTTAACATTTTGATTTACTGCACTCAAAGTTAGGCAAAACTTTCAAACTAATCAGTTTTTTCAATGTTTTATAATTGATATGTCCTAAACGTTCATGCCATAAATGATTTGACTAAAGTAATTAAGAAGAATCAGAACTTTTATTCATATTAATTTCCATTACATTGATTTTAAAAAGGCCCTCGGTGAGGTAACCTTTGTCATACACTTCACCCTTACTTATTATAACTTTGTCAGAAATAAATACAATATTTGAATCCATTCTTGGTCAGAAGTCAAGTAGAAATTAAGTTTTTTCGCCACTCTAAAACATGAAGGACATTGTTTAGTGTCACCACCTTGCCCGATGTCATTTTCAAGTAAATCTTTCATGTTCCTTAAACCCTTGTCATAACAGAGTTTTCCATGAATATATTCTCATCAACTTGAGCCTGAGCATATGAGTAAATAGTTTTTTATTTGTACACACATGACGAGAGGCATCAAAATCAACCCACCACTCTCTAGAATTTTCAACTAGATTGCATTATGAAAGAATAGCATAAAGATCACTCATTTCTTCTTTGAATTCAGTTGTATTTGCTTGATCCTTTTTCTTGACCTTCTTCGGAGCCCGACAATCAACAAATTTTGGCTAAGTTTATCAAAATTATAGTAATTTTCTTTGAATTTCCTCTTAGGAGGATTTTCATGTTGTCCTGATGCTTTCTTTCTCTTCTTCGATTTACTGAGATCCTCTTCTGCAATATTTGCTCCAATCATTGCAGAATTCCTACGAGACCCTTTTTTTGCTGCCTTATTTATCCTCTTCAATCCTTAACCTCACAATGAGATTTTCAACCTACATCTTCTTTCATTTATGCTTCAAGTAGTTTTTGAAGTCCTTCAAAAAAGGTGGTAACTTCTCAATGATTGCAGCCACATGAAAAGCACCATTCACAACCAAACCTACAACCAAGGTTAGATAAATTTTAAAACATTCTTAAAATGTTTAACAAAGTATTAAATGGAATTCTACTTTCAACAAGAATATCATGGATTATGACTTGCAATTCATGGACTTGGGTAACTATAGATTTACTGTCTACCATCGTGAAGTCTAGAAATTTTGCAATAATGAATTTCTTTATTTTGACATCCTCTGTTTTGTACTTTTCTTATAAAGAATTCCATAGTTCCTTTGAGTCCTTCATGTGGCAGTATACATTGTACAGGTCATCTTATAGACCACTCAAAATGTAATACTTTCATAAAAATTCGAGTGCTTCCAAACTTCAGTTACTAAGAAACATTCTTTTGTCGGAGTTTCTTCCAACAATTAAGGAATACTTTTCATGATGAACCTTTGCAAACTTAATGTAGTCACTAAAAGTACATCTTCTACTATCTTTTAAAATCAACTCTAAATTTTTTTTCTGATTTTTTCACCGTTGCCATGGCAGGAGCAACATTCGTATGACTAGAAGTAGAAAAATTTATTGCTGCAACATTCGTTGTTCCATTATTGATTTGATTTTTAATAGTTATTTTGCTGCCACAAATAGACAACCAATTTAGTATCACAACTACTAACAATAAAGTCTTAAACTTTAAACAACTTATTTCTAGTTTAATGATGAAGCATTTATGTTCTTCTAATTGCCAATTGAATGAATTTTTGACTCGTGATGAAATCTTTATATCATCAAATCATTATTAAGCTCAAATAGAGTAGAAAGCCAAATGATTTTAATCTCCAGAAACCAAGAATATAGACGTATAAATTTCTTCTGATTGTTGTTTTTCGAATAAAATCTGTATACAAGATGAACTTTAACAAGTTCAAGAACAACAAAAAAGTTCAACTATTTTTCTGAAAAAATAGAAAAACTATAAGAAAGAGATGAAGAAAGAAAGAATAAAGTCCACTAAATTCATGGTATGTCCTTAAGAAATTTATTCCCCTCAAGTACCCGAGATTAATGAAATATATCCTCCTAGGATAAAATGATTCACTTCAGCTAATAGTGGTAGCTCAAATTTGCTGAACTGCGAACTCACTCAACGATTTATAAATGACACTTGAGTTTGTTTTAAGAAGAAGTAAGTGTTTTTATTTCAAAATTTCATGCATATATCTGAGGAGATACTTAGGTATTCATATCCAGAAGGTGATGATTCATAAAAGGAGCAATGGCTTTTGAAAAGATACACTATTTCAGACCGTCGTCGACCTGCGGACCCTATTTACGATCGCAGATGGCCACACGTGGTTGCAGGTCATGATTTGTCCAAAACTAGAAACTTTCTTCTCACTTGCGGAGCCCGTCTACACCGCAGATGGAGGACCTGCACCCGTAAATAAGTTTTTTGCTTTCAAGCACTGCCTTGAAGGATCATGTTCCTTCGAAGTGCATTGTAACATGTGTCTACACATAAACATGTGCATATGCAAATAGAAAATATTTTTGTATTGTTTTGATTTAGATTAAACAATCATTACCTCCTAGGTTTCTAATGATTTTTTTGCAAAAAGATAATCTCTCGATTATTTAACAAATCCAAATCCAAAGTTGAACCAACCGAGCAATGACGACGTCGTGAGGCTTATATTCTTTTTCCCTCACTGTCCCTCCTGAAGGAGTGCTTTCACATTTAAGCACAAGGATTTTTCTTTTTCCCACCTATATGGGAGAACACTCCTCCTATAAAGTGAACATACATTTCACTATCCCTCCATTTTTTTCTCTATTTTATATTACATTTTTACTAGAAACTAATAATATGTATATGGTAAATAATTTATCAGGGGTGAATATTCAATAGCTGGTTCGATATTTTCAAAGTTTGAAGTTCTATAATTAAATGTAGATATCAATTCATTATGGTAAATTAATCTTTGATATGGTAAATCCTAATTTAATTTTTAGTAGTTTATGCCTTCTTGATCCTACTTATAGTCTGTTTGGATGGTGGTTTTCATGGTTTTATAATGTACGGTACAATATGGTATGGTAGGGTACGATATAGTATAGTACAATATAATATTTGGATAGATTGTATTGTTCACTGCTATTTAATAACAATTTTTTGTATGGTTTGATGGTATGGTACTGTATCATAAGGGGTAAGTTTACTAAAATATCTCTAATTATTATAAATTTTAAATTTATCAGTAATTATTAATAAAAGAATTTTCTTTCTACAAATTTATCACAAATCATGCCTTGTAAATATATTAAGTTGTTAAATTCATAAAAATTCTGAAAAAATTAAAATTTTATATTAATGAAATAAAATTTTCATGAATGCAAACTTGAGCTGGGTAGGAACAAACAAACACTGTAAGAAAAATGAACTACTTGACCAAAAATAAGAAACCTTTCCCATTTTGTTTGGCTTCTAAAATCTACAAGGTAAGGCCGGTGTAATTATGATAGCTACTCAACATTTCCTCATGAGGTTAACCTGGATTCAAGAATATCCTCATACTAGTTAACAACAACATAGCTGCAGTGAAACACCCTGGGTTTTGGCCCTTGAAAATTTCCTGAGTCTTGAACCTTTTGATCATCATACGACTCACACCATGACTCTTATAGTGTGGGTATGAGTCTAGGACCCTAGTCGTATGTTGGTCACTGTCATTTTGTCCAAGTTCTTCTCTTGGTATGAGAAGACATCATACGAGTCATATGTACATAATACGAGAGATAAGGTCCAAAGCGTATGTTATCCAATGTCTAGATTATATATTTTTGCTTAGGGTATGGCTTGAAGGGTACTAGTCATATAATGTTGGTACGAGTTAGGAGAGGGAGTCGTATGTTGGGTAAAATATGGTGTCCAACTTTTTGATCAAGGTACAAGTGAAAGGTACCACTCATATGGTGTGGGTACGAGTGGAGGGGTCCAACCGTACCCTCCTGCGAGTCTTCTACAGCTTTTAAGCTGAGGGAATTTTGGATAATTCCCCCAAGACCTTAGTATCCCACATCTTATAACCCTAATTGGTAATCCTTTTCACTCTTTAGATGATTAAAAACACTCTCTAAACTCTCTCTAACAACCTCTCAAGAAGATTGGGCTAGGGTTTCTTCAAGGTAGTCATCTAAAGGCTTAAGGATCAAAATCTCTTCATGAATCTTAGTAACTCAGGCATGTTACTCCTCCCTCATTGTTAGTTCAACAAAAACCATGTTTTAATGAATTATTTTCATTGTAATATTGTGGTATTGATTTGGTTTTGAAATATATGTTGGGGTTTTTGGTTCCTCTTGGTTGGATAATGTTTTTCCATGTTTTTCTTGTGGTTTTCATGTTATAATGATGGTTTCAATATGTGGTTGCATGAGAATGGTCAATAGATTCTTGGTTTTGGTTTTGAAAATTATATGCCTGCAATATGTTTGATAAAATGCCAATGAGAATAATTTTTATCACATAGTTTGACTTTTGTTGAAATCTTTGCATTGTATAATACGGTAATGTAACTTAAATTTGGTTGATTTTAAATGGTTTGGAAAGGCCTTAGTGGCCATGGCTTTGGTTTAATTAGAAATAGGAATCCCGTAAGTGTTGGCTAATGACATTGCCTGCAAGCTATAGTTGGTATGGCGATATCACTTCATAAGGCCTTGATAATTGACACTTGGAATTGGTGGTTTGGTGAAACGAACTGACCTGGGGCCTTGTATTAATGGGCATCCCAAGTCTGACTGGGACCGGAGACTACCCCCGTTACCCAACCCAACCTTCAACCGCCTACCCTGAATAAGCTGAATTTCAAAAATACAATAAGATAACATAACTGGACAAGGACTGACTTTGGGATAGGTCTATTCCTAGACCAACCCTACCAAGTCATCTCGTCCACCAGATCATACCAACCAAACCACCAAGCCAACCCAATACCGAACCAAGGGCCATAACCAAATGAGATCCAAAATATAATTTGATTAATTCCAAAATGAAATACGATGGAACAGTGAGAAATTATGTCTAATGATGTCATCCCAGTATCAATGCCAATATTAAAGCTGACATTAATACCGATCCTTCCCATACAAACTCATAGCAGTACTATAAAGCCTATAACTAAAAGAGTAAGAATATCCGGTTGGGACATGCCCCCAACCATAGCCAAAACCAATATCCAGAAATAATTCAAAATATCTAAAAATATCTATATCATGAAATAGAGCCTTTTGGAAAGATGGAAGATCACCACTTTAATCCAACTGCTGTCCCCGCGTCAATCACTATGTAGGAGGAGTCGAACGGCCGGTTCCTACATAGTGTAGGGATATCGCCGCCCAAAGACGGGTTAGCAGGTGAACGCTAGCATGAACTCAGGCTAAGAATAAAATAATACCTTTTATAAAACCAAGTAAAAACCATCCATATGTACACACCATACATATATATATATATATATATATTACCATGCTGGGAAACAAAACCGAGTTTTGCATACCATTAAAACCTTTACCTGGGCTGTATTGCTCTGCGTCCTAAACCATCCACAGGCTATATGGGTTTAGCTCCCTTTGCTGAAAGGGCCCCAGTGCATGAAACCGAATGACCAGGGAAGAAAAACCTAGGATGACTAGTATATCCCTTAATATAAAGTGTGACTCATGCACACAATCACTTGGACCAAACCTCACATCGGCAAATATGAGTTTCCAGTTTTGGTCCCCTCGGGACCTCTACCTTCCACGTCTTTGATACACACCCTGCCAGCATTGACCAATTAAAACTATTACCAAGCAACCAACCAATACATTAACCATTTATTAACCAAGGCCATTAGTAGTGGTATCGTCATACCAATTATACTTGCAAGTTTTGTCCATAGCCAACCATATATAGGTGTAAGGGATTTCCTGTACCCTTCTATTAACCATATTAAATCACTTGCAGGATTTTCATGTACCCCACACGCATAACTATTTAGCCTTTTTACCTTTTCAAACCATTTAAACCATGCATAATTCCTTTACTAAGTTTAAAACAAGCAAGAGTTCCATTAAAAAAAGTAAATGCAATGAAAATATCCTTACAGGCATTTTATCAAACACATTGGGGGCATTATATAACCAAAACCAATTTTATTTTCCATTTAACTATTACCATTAAATACAATTATCCAAAACCATCAATTAAGCCTGTAAATACATAATTAAAACCATGGGAAACCATAACCAATCATTTAGAATCAAAACCCCCGAATCATAGTTGAAAACCCAAAATCATACAACAATGAAATCATGAAAACCATTCATAAAAACCATGCCTTAGTTGAAACTAATAGTGAGGGAAGAGAACATGCCTTAATTGACAAAGTAGATGAAGAGAAATCACCAACAAGATCCCCAATTTATCCCTCTAGTTGAAACCCTAGCTTCCTTGCCCAAAAGCTCTTGAGATAATTATAAATTGTTTAGGAAGAGTTTATAAGTATTAATGGATAGAATAATTAGGTAAATAACCTCCCAAGTGAGTTAGGAGTCATGGGACCTTATTAGGGTAAGTGGGGAAATATCCAGATTACGCCCACTTAAGTTGCATAAAAATCCCATCACAGGGGTATGACTGACCCTCACGAGTCATACTTTTTGATACAAGTAGTACCCACCACTTATATCCAAAGCCTCAACCCTTGGACCCAACACTTTATAGTGTAAGACTCATCCTACCCAAGTCGTATTGACAATATACAATCCATACCCTTCTCCCGTATCCCTGGTAGAATAAAATCCATAAGAGGTTCGAACATTGACCACCATAAGAGTCCTGGGTACGACTCGTACCCTAGATTATGGATTATGGTGAGCTACTCATACTCATATCCAACTTAAGTTACCAAATATAATATTAAGCTAAGGAAACCCAAACCAAACGATCTATATCCAACCATATGACTCATACCATTCAAGTCGTACCCATTCCAGGGAAAAAAATCCATCTGACCAACCAGCACTGGTCAGTATATGACTGGACCATACTATTTTAACCCAACATACGGTTTATACCCATGAGTCCTATTAGGTCCAGAGATTAAAATTCTGGAAAATTTTCAAGGTCCAGAAAATAGGGTGTTGTATTTGGTTGTGTTAAATATTTTAATTGGGCAATAATGGCAAGTTGTAATAGCTAATCGTGAAGGTGTGAGTCTGATGGAAGGACACTTGAAACTGATATTTGCTGACATGAGGGTTGGTCATGGTGACCATATGCTTTAGGGGTACATAGGAATCCCCCAAGTTATACTTGTATATACGTATTATAGAGTGTGAAAGGTATACGAGAAACCCCAACCCCTGTGATATCTCTGGTTCGTATGGTTACATATACTGGGGCTCGTTCAGGGGGTAACACTAGACCCATATAGCCCGTGGGTAGATTATAACGATAAAGTTTTACAACCCAGGTTAAGGTTTTAAATACATGTTAAACCCTGTTCCCTTTACCGACGTGGCATATATGTATATATGTATGTGATTGCATATGGTTATTTACTTTGATTTTGAATAATGACATTATTTTGTCTTTACTCCTGAGTACGTGCTAGTGTTTACCCACTAAACCGTCTTCGAATGATGTATCCCTATATGATGCAGGAACTTGCTATACTATCACACCTCATACTTAGTGACTTGGTGATTTTGGGATAGCTTAAGTCAGATCAAAGTGGTGAGCTTCCATTCTTTGGAAGGCTCATTTCATGTTATGGTTATTCTTATGTCTTTACTATTTCTTTGACATTAATTTTTGGTTATGGTCAGGGGTATGTCCCGACTAGATATTCTTTGATGTGGTTTATAGGCTTTGTATAGATAACTGTAGACTTGGGTAAAATATAGTCTGTTTTGTTAGATTTGGATGGTATGACTTGATTGGGTTGGTCTCGGTTTTATACTTATCCCAAAGTCATTGAATTCTAAATACTCTATCTTGTTATATATTCAGAATTTATTCGACACGGGTTGTATATTGGTTGATTGGATTGGGTGTAGGGGTGGTCTCCGGTCCCGGTCGGACTTGAGATGCCCGACACGACTAGGACCTGGTTCGGGTCGTGTCACTAAAAGTAATAAAATCAGAACCATTATGAATACAACTATTATGGTTCATAACATATATGGATCTTTTATTTGTGTTGTGTTTTATTCTTACTAAACAACATTGATTCTGAGCAATTGATTTTCTATTCTTGAAGGATGAGCTAGATATGTGAAGTTCTGTATTTAGGAACCATATTCCATCGCATGTTTCACTTTTGTCCATTTTATGGGATTAAACTGGTATTGACTAAGTTCTCTTTCATTAGTAGCAATAATTAAGGCTTAATAGTTGTACGGTTGGTAAAGAAAGACATTTTTAGCTTCTTTTTCCCTTGTAGGGATCCAATTATGGTGAATTTACAAAAGCAGCTGAGATGGACAATGAAATCCAGCTTGTGGAAACTAGTAATGCAAAAATTACACAGAAACTCTTCCCTGATTTTAAGCCAACCAGTCGTTTCCTTGGCCTATTTAAAAGTGAGCCAGAGAAATACACTGAATAGGTAGGTTTTCTATTATTAATTTCCAAATTTACATTTGACACCACTTCCTCGTTTAAGTATCTCTATTCTATCACAATGGATGGTTGTTCCTGACAATACCTATAGCTGAGCAGTTAAATCCGTAACTGCTTATTTATTTGATGACTAATAGTTTGCAATGATTAAATGGATATATCATTCCCTGATCTTTAGGAAAATTGTTGTTATTTTTGAATCTAGACTTGATTTTTCTAGTAGCATCACGTTGCTTAGCACATATCACTATTCACATCATTGTTGTGGTTTGCAGAAAAAACCTTCACATCATTATGAATACAACTATTATGGTTCTTAACGTTTTACTCTTATGGCGGTTTTAATGGATCAAACCAACTATTTGTTGCAATGTATGAGTCTTTTGTACTTAAATTCACGATTCACATCAAAAATACTAAGTTCAAATAAACCAAATGGCATAATATTGCATCTGCCTCCACACTTGCGTTTCCTACATGTTATTCCACTGAATATAATGTGATATTTTTACTTCATGAATACATCTGCTATAAGCTTATTGAATATTAAAATTCTGATACGTTATTTGGTATGTGGTAGCAAGAAAATGCCTTCCCCTATTTTCTAAATAACAACAACATACCCGATGAAATCCCACAGGTGGGATTTTAAGAGTGTAGAGAGTAATGCATAATTAGACCTTACCCCTACCTCTCACTTGTCGATCAAGCATTAGTTAACAGTGTCCATAATGTTGACACCTAATTTTTGCCCTCCACAACTAAGTTTAGTCCCGATTTTCTTTAATTTTCAAATAAAATTATAATATTTATTTTATCCAAATAAAAGATTTTCAAAGTATTTATCTGAGTGATTTTGCCATTTTAAGTAGCGATTATATATTATCGTATTTAATTATACAAAATTATATAATTTTGTTATTTAAATAATTATTTTAAGGAATATCGGATTTTAATCAAAGCTTATCTTGAAAATAAATTCAAATGGTTAAAATCTTGATTTAAATGTAATTTGTTCTTGAAAATAATTTATTTGAAAAAACATTTGTTTAATTTTATTAAATCAAGAAGCTCCGGGTTAAACGAAGTATTAATTCGTATCGAATTTCATTTTAATTTAGTCTATCTATTAGATTTAGCCATAATTGAAATCAAATTGGCCACAATTGCAATGCAATTGGCCAATTAATTTTCAATTTGATCGAAACTTAAATAGAATAGACTAATCCTAATCTAATTGGGGTTATTTATTAAATAACCCCAAAAGATAGTCAAAACCCTTTTTCCTAATAATGCTTTTCTCATTTTGGGCCATTTTCACCAGCAGCCCAATAACCTAACTAAATGACCCGACTTCTTTTCTCCACCCCGATCCAACAAATAACAACAGCAACCTAATGTTAACAACTTTAAAAACAACACCGACAATACCAGCTTCAACAACAGCTAAAATAACTACAAATCACAAATAATAACAATTTCCAGCATCAATCAACATCTTCAATAGCACCAACAACACAACAATAACTCGACAATTACAATATCTGCAAACAATACTAATTTTAATGCAAAACTCAACTCGAACCCGGTGAATCAATCTGTCTAGCGCATCAACCTGCAAACAACGTCCAGCTTTGACACCTCACCCTTTTTCAAATTTGAAATTCAAATTTAGTACTGAAATTGTACGGATTCCAGCTCATTCAACAACCTTATCTTCAATTTAAATCCTAAACTATCCTTCTTTTTCCCTTTCTCACACATCAATAAAAGTGAAATTGGATTCCTAAGAATCATTCTATATAAAGCTCATTATTGTGCTGAAAATGCCAAATCTTGGAGGTGGAAAATTCTTTCGAGCAAAAAGTTTCATTTGTTAGTAGAATTTTTTTTTTTGAAAAGTCATCGATTACTTGAAGTCATCAGAGTCACAGCTTTCTGGTGGTAGTCGAGGTTCCATTGAAGGCTCGAGTCCCATTTTGCGGCTCCAAAACAGGTAATACCTTATTTTATTTTGTTTTGATTTTATTTTTTCTTTATCTTTTGGTTCTGTAGTAGCATTTTGGATAGTATGTATGTTGAGATTATTTGCTGTAGATGGCTTGGATTGCCATAGTACTTGCTTGAAATAACTGTCACTATATTATTTGTTGTATCAACATTCATACAATAGCTTGTGCACCATGATTAATTTCGTACATTACCATTCGATTGTTTTGAGTTTCCTGTCTCATGGTAATGTCAATGGTTAGTTGTTAATTTTTTATAGCACCTATCTATTGAGGACATGCTGTTTAGGTCGTCATTATGATTCAATAATCTCTATAGCAAGATTTCGAACATTGCTTCAGTATTGACTTTATCCCAGATATAGTTTTCTCTCGATTCATGTTGCTTAGATTCAGTTGTAAGTTCAATGCATTAGTCTCGCAATTTGAATTTTGGTTTGCCTTCAAAATTATTGCAATATCGGCTTTGTCAGTCACCACACTATTATTTTTATAGATAAACATTATAGTCTGATCTTGCTAATATTTATCCGACTATTTGTTGGTTTAAGTTATCTTTGTAGCTTTAGTTTAACATTGCTAGTGGCTCACCCGTTCTTTGTCTTGTCTCATGTTTGTCTTCGAATTATCGTGAGCATGTAAAGATGTTACTCAAGTTTCTATTGGTAAGAAATGTCAAGAGAGGATGAAGGATACATCGTATAGGTCCTTTGTTTTGATAGACATTACAACTGATAGGTTAACGTTCTCTTGGCATTGTAATTTTAATCTTGTTTGTTCTATATACATTTTTGATACCTTTTGTAGCCTTACAAGTTTCTATTTTTCTTTGTTATCGGTAAATAGATCATTTTCTTCTTTTCCCCCTCTTTTCCTGATTATTCAAATGTCCTTGTTGCTTTATTTCTCCTTTATTAGCATTTATTAGCTCTCAATTTCAGATTTAATTTCTTAATGGGATCAGAAATATAACTCACTCTTTTTATCTTAATGTTTCTAGTTTTGTTTTTCATCACCGCGAATTTGTTTTCCTTAGTCAGTTCTGCTGGTTGTAATCTTAATGTCCTAATTTGATGTTGGTTGCTGTAATTTAGTATCATTAGTTTATGTGGTTTTGTCGACTCAAATACCATATGTTGTTGTCCTCTCACTTATTGTATTAGCAGTATAAATATCAAACTTGTCTCAAGTTTATTTGTCCTTTCTAGTGGATTAAAATGGTTTCTGAACTATTCCGTGGTTTATGATGTTTGATTAATAGTTTACTTGTTTAAATCATCCCTTCTTCCCCTACTTTTCTCTGATTTGTAAAATTTGAATCTTGTCCAATCCAACTAATTTTGTTGATCCTTAAGCATGAGGTGGTAACTCTTATAATATGAGTTTTTCTTGGTTTACAAATTTTCTTGTTCTCTAGTTTGTTTAAGTTTGTATATGTTAACTTGCAACACCCTACATTTTTGAGTTAGAAATCGAATTGTCGTTCGTATATGTGTAAACTCTAATCCCATAATTTATACTTAAATACATGTGTCATGACATTAGCCTAGTGTGAAGAGTGCTTATGAGGTGGAAAAATGTTCATAGGAATCACTTAGAGCAAAGTTGAGCTAAGAGCCTTTAGTTTGGCCAAATCTTAGTATTTAATTCTACAAGGGTCAACTTTGAATGTGTATAACTTCTAATAGATATGGAATTTTGCATCTCAAGACCCACCAAATTGTTGATAATTGAATTAGCATTCCAACGATACAAAATTTGCCTAAATCTGATACCCGAGAGAAAGTTATGACCATACTAAGGTTATGCATCGCATAGAAATCACAAATAGCCCTTGTATGAGGTGTGCTATTAGCATGCGCCGCACACCCCTCAGGCATGCTTTGGCTGTGCGTTGCCCAACAATAGAACAGTGATAAAACTTCTCTATTTTGACTTAGTTTAAGGGCGTTGAAGTCTTTTCACACCCCTAAACCTTCCCTAATCATTCTTAAATGAATTAAGGGTTTTTTAAAATACATTTTTCCCACTTTTCATGAGATTAACTTACGTAAACCCGTCTCCTCTTACCTAGAACAAAATTCAAGCTTCTTCTCTCAAGAATTCATGAATTCAAGCTTCAATTTCAAGATTTCTTCAAGAATTCGTTCAAACCCATTGAGTCCCAAAATTCTTTTTTTTAATTAAAGTATGAAATTCTCCTTTTATTATGAAATTATCCTTGATACTAATGAATTTAATCCATGTATTTTCTTAGTAATTTAAATTCAAGCCATGTCAACATGTGTCTCCACGTGAATTAAGTTATTTATGTTTGAATGCCAATTTCCCATGTCATACTCTATTTATTTCATGTTAAATCATTAAGTTATGAATTGAACCATGTGAAATTGTTATCCTCCCAAGTTTATGTCATTCCTATGTTCAAATTCATGTGTCTCCTTTATGTGTTGAAATGTAATATGTTTTGGGTCTTTGAATTACTTTCTACCTGTGTTCCAAGTGTTGTTATCATATTTTAGTAATCATCAAGTGCTAGCGGGTTATGAACACCCGATACCTATGTGTTTTTACATGGCTTCCATTTTTAAGTTACAAGTCAGTTAGACGATATTTTTATTATTTTATTCAGAATACCATATTTATGTTGAGCACTTATCAGTATAGTACGACATCATGTTAGACCTATAATAATACTAGTTTCATTTAGTTAGGAGTAGGATTTAGCACCAAGCGAACTCAGAGATGGGGGCTCACCTGCCAGTTGAGGGTGTGACCTTTATCAGCAGTCCCTGAGTTTTAGAACTATATAGCCAGCATAGGTATAAGAGGTCTTCTTGCCAGTAGAGGGTGGGCACTCTGTTAGGGGCACCTGCCAGTAGAGGGTGATTCCCTAGTCCTTTGGGACACCGGTTTAGTGGATCCAAATAACCATATGTTAGTACCCATGGCAAGGTACAAACACCCTTCCAACTAGGGTTAGAGGTTGGATCTCGATTAGCCCAGATTGGGGCGTGTAAATTACATGATAGCTCCCACAGTTTCATTCAGCATTCAGTTTATCTAAGTTCAGGTTTACTTGACCAAGTAATCAGATTTCAGTAATTATTCAGTCGGTTTTACAGATTATTCGTGTTATTCAAATCATGTTAGTACATGTTGTACTTGGTCTTGCATTCTCAGTTTTACATGTTCATGTTTTCATGCTCAGTATCCATACATGATCCTCAGTTCAGTTTTGTAGCATGTTCAACTCTACATGAGATTTACATACATTATTCATGTTTTACCGCTTCCCAGCTTACAAATTTATTTTTAGCTCATGATTTATAAATCTCACAATGACTTACAATTTTCATATATAGCCATGTTTTAAATGCATGTTTCAGTAAATAACTTATATCCTCAGTTTTAAAGAGTATTTTAAATATTTTTATGATTTAGTTTATATCTCCACATACTCAATACATTCCTAAAGTACTTATCCACATATACGTCTATGTGGCTACATTATTTCATAATGTGGGTACCAGTTGTGGCCCACACATCATAATCTAATAGTTTGCAGCTTTCAGCCAGCAGGTGATAAGTCCTCTTGTTTCAGGGACTCCAAACAGTTGTAGTTCATGTACTATATTGTTATTATTCATATATATTGATTAGTGGTAGTTGGAGGCATGTCCCAGCTATCTATAGACTGTAGAGGTTTCATAGATAGTTAGTCAGAGGTGTTACATGTAATTCAAGTTTCATTCTTCAGTTTTATCATGATGTAAAATTTATCAGTATTAAATTTATTCAAACTTTCTTATGATTATGTTTCCACTCAGTAAATTTAGTTTTTATACAATTTAAATCAGTTGCTCAAGAAGTATACCAGTACATGGGTTAGCTTGGGATCACTTGTGATTCTAAGAATTGTGTTATGACTAGGGTTAGACTCGTGTCATGACAAACTTGGAATTAGCGCCCAAGGTTCAAGTGTCCTAGGGTGTCTATGATACCGTGTCTAGTAGAGTCTTCCGAAATGGTACAAAGACGTCTGTACTTTTCTTCACGAGGCTACAGGGCATTTTAGAAATATTTCCCTTCTCTTATATCTCAGATCGTGGTATAGAAAGGTTATCTAAGAAACTTATACATATTCTTACATACTCTATTCATGTCAACCCTATCTTATTTTTAAGATAACCAAAAAATAGAAGCTTAAATTCCTATCAATAGAGTATTCTCAAATGGCTCCTGCAGATAGTTATAGGATTGAATATTGTCTTTAAAAGTATCCCATCAGTGCCTTTATGTCCTAAAGTTTTAAGGATTTCATTCATGATCATGAAAACAATTGTGCATTGAGCCCAAGTCAGATGTGCCCTCAGATCCCTTCTCAGAATCCCATGACAATAGATGACCTAGAGTTAGAAGCATGAACCTACAAATTTAATAATAGTAAAGTGCGGATAGTGCTATCTTATTTTAGTAGATTATGTATTCATAGGGCTAGTTGTATGAAGGTAAATCAGTAGTCTTGAAACAATGCATGCAAGAATTTAAGTTTATTAATTTGAAGTTAAGTATGATGGTATGGTTATGATCTAAAAGTGTACCCAAGGTGACATGAGATTGTATTATTTCTAAGTTTTAACAGTGTGTGTGCTTAGATAGTACCCTTGAGTTGTTAAGTGTTAATGAAGCCATGTAGTATATGATGTTCTTACCAGCTAAGTTATGGGCTATTGGTGGTTGATGTCAGATATTCGGTGTAATAGTAATTCTCATGGTTTAGGGAAAAATATAAGTTTAGAGGTGTGATATTAGTAGAATATGAATGAAGTTAGTATGGTTCTATGTTTGAATCTTGGATGATTGATCTAATAGAAAGAAGAGTTGAAATTCTAGATGGTGTGAACTCAAGGTATAGTGCTGCTCCTATAGATTCTAAGTTAGTAAGTGTTTAATTTGTTATATTTATAACTATTGGGGCTATCAAAAGTTAAGAGTTCTATCTTAGAAGGAAGTATTTACAGTGGGTTTTACATTTTCAGGTACAATCTTTCGGGGAGAGTTTAGTATATATATGTATTGTTATATCTCTATCTCTAGAGTAAAGTAGTTGTAGTTCAGTTTAGAGTTTAATAAAGGGGTCCAAGGACTAGAATAATGGCTTAAATCTAAGGGGGAGATGATAGAACAAGGAACCAAGTTAAGCTCTCAGATTCTAATAGTGATGCTAGCGAGTCCTAAAACAACAGTAGGGGAGGAAGATACCCGAACCATTCTTATCTCAGTTCAAATTTTTATACTTCAGTCATCATGACATCTAATCATGGCTTACAAGTCAGCTCCATGATCATAGCTCATATTCATGCATTTCCATAAAGCCATGTATGCTCCCAGTTCCTAGTATGAGGATTTCCACTTCACTCAGAAGTATACATCATTCCATGAATTCATGAACTTCAAACTCAGTTCATGCAGCTCATGACTCAGGTATTCATGCTTTACAGTATGTTCAGTTCCAGGTACTCATGCTACGTCCTTAATGATCAGCAAAATTCAAATTATTTCATGTATATCCCCAGTTTAGATCTCCTTAATGAATCCATGCCGTGGATACTCTATTCCTTAGGCCTCAATAAGTTTTCAAGTTATGCATAGTATTTTTTTCATGCTTCAGGTCCTCATGTTCTAACCTTTCAGTGAACTCTCCTTATGTCAAGATAGTGGTGATGAATAATTATTTAGATAGAAGAGAGTAAATGTTCCATATTAGGAAAAGATTGCTGTATGATTGTTCTATGTAAGACATAAGTTTGAAGGAATATTGACATAAAGCTTTTGATATATACCATGGTTAGTTGAAATTTCGTGTATGTTTTCTTAGGGATAGTGCATGGAAGTTGTTATTGATAAAGGTTTTAGAGAATATAAGAAAATTTCATAGGAGGATTGGTTGACTAAAAGTTCATATGTGGTTATAATGATAGGCTTGAATGTTATGTTGGTGTATAAGTGGATGGATGCATTGTGAGCTAGTGAATTCCTAGTAAAAGGTTGAATTTAGTTGTTGAAATGGTAAGAAGAATTATTCTTGAGATAAGAGCTATGAAAAATGCATGGTGTATTGAATTCATGGTTCAGACTAGTGTTATGGTGACATGTGTAGCACCTTGTAATTTTGAGTTACGGTTGAACATAGTGAGGGTGAGTAGTTCAGCTCAAACTTTAGTGGGAATGGTTATATGTACCCATGTAAGAATTATAAGTTATATCAAATGAGCATGGTATTTAAGGGGAAAGATATAGTTGATGGAGTATTTGATAAGTGTAATCCTACCCTAGCCTATGTTTCACAGTCCTATGTTTCATGTTGCAGAAGTTGTAGCCATATTAAGATTCCTTATTCAGATATCTTACTAAGATCATGCCCAAGAATTATTTGCACCCTTATGTTACTAGCACTTCTTAGCAAGAGTGTTGAAGAAATACTCCAGTTGAGTATGAACTTTTAGAATGAGTTAGTCATATATACAACAATTTAGTTTAGCAGTCAGATAAGCTCCTATAGTTTTTCAACATTCAGTCTAGTCTTACTATCCAAAGTTCCATGAGTCTGGCTATTCCATGAGGTTCATGCATCACGTCTACAATTCAAATATTTAGTCACTATTTAGTTCGCAAGTGTTCAGTGAATAATCTCAGTTTTCCAAGTATTCCAGCTCAAACATGTAATTGTCACGACCTGAGGCTACCCCCAGCAGCGATAATGGTGCTTATGGTCACAAGTGACCACAAGCTAACCCATGAGCTGGTACCTGCTGTGAGCAGTGAATAAAATGGCATTGATATACCATATATGGAAGATGAACTGAAAAACTACTAAAAAGCTGAAAATACGTAATACTGTCATGTATGAGATAACTCATAAAAGCTGAAAGTAACTGACTGACTGTCTAATTATTTGTCTGAAAAGCCTCTAACTGACTGAGGAGTTGATGGGTCAAGCCCCCAAATAACTCTAACCGACTGAATATAAAAAACTATTCAAATAACTAGAATAAACAATCATGTCCTCGATGGATGAGGACTCACTACTACTGTTGCTGGGTGCATTGAGCTGTCTAGGAGCGGTTGGGAAACTTAGCGTCTGAACCTATGTTATAAGACAACATAGCACAAAGAAAACTATGCAATCAATACTTTGAATGTACTGATATATGAGATGAGGTCAGGCTGAAATGCATAGGGCACTATGCACATGAGACAAAGACTAACTAAACAACATGAAATAACTTAACATGAATGCATAAGAACAATAATATCTGAGAATGCAAGACCAATCATATACATATTTTTGAAATAATCTGTAAACTGAAAGACTGACATATGTATAACTGAATAACTGTAACTCTATATGCTTTGGTCAAGCAAACCTAAACTGAATATACACTAGATACTGTACTGAGACTTTGGGAGTTATCATATAACCGACATGCCCAATCTAAGCTAATTGGGGTCCAACCTGTAACCCCAGTTTGAAGGGTGTCACTACCGTGCCACGAGTATTAACACTGGATAATGATGTGGATTCCACAAGGCTGATGTCCCGTAGGACTAGGGAGTCAGTCCTAACTAGCGAATGGCCCTTAAGAGAGTGTCAGTCCTAAACCGGCGGGTGACATCTCATAATCCTACACTGGCTACGTAGATCTAGAACTTAGGGACTGCTATTAAGGACCCAGTCTTAACTGGCGGGTAAACCCCCATCCCTAGGTTCGCTTGGTGCTAAATTATACTCCCAACTGAATTGACACTAGTACTGAATTAAATTAAGTTTAACTAAATATTATTTCTGATAGTTCTTATCTTAATCATAATAAATAAATAAGTAAGGATATTCATGGTTGTCAAGATCCAAGGCTAACCCTTAGTCGTAACATGGTGCTTGAAACCACAAGGAATCCCAAGCTAACCCATGAACTGGTATACTGCTTGAGCAACCGATTTAATATGTATTAAATAACTAGTTCTGTTATGTGGAAATATAAGCATAATGAAATCTGAATAAGTATGTAACTGATGAAGTTTACAATCTGATAAATCTGAAGAGAGAAACTAAAATTACATAAATGACTCTAACTGACATCTATGAAGCCTTTACTATACTGACTATAGGTTGCTGGGACATGCCTCCAACTACCACTAATTAATACATATGGAAAATAAAAAGAAATACAACAAGTACATGAAGTAAATCTGACTGGAGTCCCCGAAATAGGAGAATTCATCACCTGCTGGCTGGAAGCTTCAATTGTCTAATTATGATGTGTAGGCTATAATTGGTACCTACATTATGAGACAATGTAGCATACAAACATATATGTGGATCAATACTTCTGGAATATATTGAGTGAGTAGGGGTGAATGCAATAAGCAAAACTGATTTCCTGTAATCTTAAAACATGCATTCTAAGTGCAAGTAGACTCACTAAGAGACTGAAATTTACTGAAAGCTAAAATAACTTAAAGCATGAGTAAGAAACATAATCTGATAAGTTAGTAAATCACTACACTTAGTTACTTAAATCTTTACTTTTGTAGAATAAGTAGAACTGAAACTGGGAAGTGGTAAAATATGAATACTGTATGTAAATCTCATGTAAAACTCAATAGACTGTAAAATTAAACTAAGGATCCTACTTGGATATTGAACAAGAAAAGATAAACTGTATTTAGTCTAAATAACTAGCTTGGAACTGTGGGATACTGTGCATATGAGGTAAGGACTAACTAAACAACATAAGATAACTGAGCATGAATGTATGAAAATTGAAATATCTGAGAAGGCAAGACAAAGCATGAATCTGTAATCTAAAATAAGTTTGAAATCTAAAAGACTGTACACCGTATAATTGAATAACTAAAATTCTGTACATTTGGTTTAGCAAACCTGAACTAATAATACACTAAATACTGTACTGAGACTCTGGGAGCTATCATATAACCGACATAAACCATGTGAGCTATCATAGAGTCCAACATCTGACCCACGTTAGGAAGGGCTGTTCTATCCTTACCATCAGTGTAGAACCTGAATTGAATTGGAGTGATCACTAAACTGAGTTCACATTGGGCAAGGGGAAACACTCTCTGGCGAGGCCCCTAAATCTACGGTGGCACGTTGTTTCTAGGGAAGTAGGATGCGCTGAACCCATATTTCTCACTCGGTGCTAAATCCTACTCCTAACTGAAATACTAACTGGTGCATGCACTGATAACTGATAAGCTAAAGTTATGGTATTCTAAAAATAACAGTGCATACGATTTTCTGGGGTAATTATTAACATATAAACTGATAATGCTCATCATGAATATGAATATCTGAGTATACTGATAAGATTCCTGGATTAACGTCTGAATACTTAAAAAGTTGAATTTATGTAAATCATATAGGTATCTGGTGTTCATAACCCGCCAACACTAATAAATCACTGAATGCAATAGAAAGCTTAAAAATACTATAGTAGAGGGTTATGCTTCAAAAACCCATAAGTATAGACATTTCATCAGACATGTAAAAATCATAACTTATACATGAGAATATCTTAAACATGAGGGAAACAGTAGGATTTCATGGAAAAAATCATAACTTGGGGATTTATCCTGAATCAACTCGACATGACATAGAAATTACAACATTCAAAACATGATATGACTCATTCCACTTGAAAGAACTTATAATCATAACTTTAAATTGAATAAACGAGAGATTCATGGAGATAGTTCAACTTAGACATGTAAAACTCATAATTTAAAACCAAAAAGAGTTCTTGGGCTCCATGGGTGAAAGGGGACCCATGGATAAATTCCCGCATACCTTAATAAATGATTTCTTAAAGATTTCTTGAGGGTTTCTTGAACTTGGAATCTTGAATTCTTTGTGTTCTTGAGAGGGAAAACTTGAACTTTGTCCATGGGGGAAAAGGAAGGGTTTTTATGTGAGAAATTTTGAGGAAGATGGGAAAATAATGCCCTTTTGGATGCTATAAATCATCCCTTGGATGTTTGGGGTTGAGGGGAAAGGACCAAAGTACCCCTTGACCCTTAAGAAGCTGAAATAGTGAAGGAATAGACTCCGGGGCGGCGCCCCCTTATCCCGACAGACTAACTCAGGCGAAGCCTCTTTTATCCCCATGGACTAACCCAGACGGAGCCCCCTTTATCCTGGTGGACTAACTCGGGCGGCTCGGGCATATCGCCTGCTCTTATTGCCTCTCACGAAAAAAGCCATAACTTTTTGCTCAAGTATCGGATTAAGGCTAAATTGGTATTGTTGGACAAATGAATCAATTATCTATAATTTGGTGGGTCTTAATCTAAAAAAACATATGTATATTAAAAGTTATACTCATTCAAAGTATACCCTTGTAGAATCGAATATCAAACTTTTGATGAATCAAAGGTTCTTAGCTCAACTTTGTTCTAAGTGATTCCTATGAATATTTTTCACCCCAAAGCACATCACACACTATGATAAAGATCATGACACATGAATTTGAAAGTAAATCATGGGATTATAGTTTACACATGTAAGAATGACACTTCAAAGTCTAGCCTAAAAATATGGGGTATTACAGTGGTTTAACTGAATCATACTTGAAAATCTAAAAATTATGTAAAACATATAGGTATCAGGTATTCATAACCCACCAGCCCTAAGTGATCATTAAAACATGCCATTTAAACTTAAACTATAATATTGAATCATGGCTCAACCTAAAACATGGGAATTTCATCAAACATATGATAAGCATGGACTTGTACATGGGGGTATTTTAAATATGAGAATTTAACAACATGAAATTCACTTGGCTAAGACATGGGAAGCTGAAATTCATAGCATGAGGAATTCAAATCTTGCATGGGATCATAAATAGACTGAGTTACATTTAAATTACCTTGAAAAATGAATTAAACCCATCTTCAGCAATATAAAATACAATAATGATAGAAAAATCCGTTCTTTAATTTAAAAGAGGATTTTTGGGCTCCATGGGTGAAAGGGACCCATGGATGAACACCCCACATACGTTAAGCTTCTTGATATTAAAAGGAAAATACTAATATTGATGTTCTCTTGAAGGTTCTTGAACTTGGGGAACTTGAATTATTGATTTCTTGGGAAGAAAAGAATTGAATTCTTGTTCTTGGGGGAAAGAGAATGGCTTTCTTAAGAGGGATTTGAAGAAGAAGGGCAAATAATTCCCTAAATGATGTCCTAATTCGTGTTATGGATGATTTGGGTTGAGGGGAAAAGACCCAATTTCCCTTTAACCATTTAAATAAAAGACTGGATGCAACAACATTACCGTGATGTGGTCTAATCGCGGTCATTGAATTCCCTCACTGCGATGTGGTAAACATGAATTCGGGACTAATGCTGTGTCGCGGGATTATCACCGTGACCCATTATTTTTGTGATCCAAACATGACCCAAACCTTGTTAAAAAAATCAAAAACTTCTCCAAGACATACTTCTTACCTTCCTGTAAAAGACTCAACTCAAAGTTTAGGGGTCTTGAAAATTACTAAGTCCCCAACACTTAGTGAAAGTTTTAGGCCTTAAGCCTCTTATGCATGCAACTAAAAGCTGAATTGAACTAAGAATAGTATGAGGTATTATAATATCTCCCCCTTGGGAATATATGTCCTCGAGTGAGACTGATTAGACCGAGAGTACTGAACTAAGGCAACTAAGATCACATGCTGAACATGCATGATTTGGAACATGATTTCATAACTGAGTCTGAATCATGATACATGAACTGAACTAAATTCGTGAATGCATCCAATGACATGAGAATGATTATATAGCTGGAATTGAGAACGGGAAAGAGACAATCTAATGAAGACTGTTACCTCAAGCTGTTTGAGTTTGCGGAGAAAAGATGAGTGTACTTAGTACACATATCTGCTTCTGCTTTCCAAGTAGCTTTCTCAACGGACTATTTTGACATAGAATCTTAACCAAGGAAATTTCTTTGTTCCTTAGTCTACGAATTTGACGATCTAGGATCTCAACTGGAACTTCTTCAAAAGAAAGGCTATCCTGAACGCCTGTACTTTCTAAAGAAATAACAACAACTGAATTTCCAATATATTTCTTTAACAAAGAAACATGAAACACTGGATAGATTGATGCCAAATCTGCACGCAACTCTAGCTCATAAGCTACCTTCCCAAATAGTTCAAGATTCTATAAGGACCAACATATCGGGGACTGAGTTTCCTCTTCTTCCCAAATCTCTTCACTACCTTCATGGGCGAGATTTTCAAATAGGCTAAATCACCAATATCAAACTCAAGGTCCCTTCTCCTCATATCTGCATAAGATTTCTAATGGCTTTGGTTGTCTTAAGCCTCTTCCTAATTAACTGAACTTTCTCTATCGTATCAAATACTGAGTCTGGCCCTATCAAAGAAGCCTCACCTGCTTTAAACCAACCAATAGGATACCAAAATCTCCTCTCATAGAGAGCCTCAAATGGATCCATCTAAATACTGGAGTGATAGCTGTTATTGTAGGCAAACTCAATCAATGGTAAGTGGTCATCCTAACTACCTTTAAAATCAAACACACATGATCTAAACATATCTTCTAAGGTCTGAATGGTCCTCTCTGCCTGACCATCTGTCTGATTATGAAAAGCTAATATTGAGATGAATTTAGGTACCAAGACCCTTCTAAAAAACCTTCTAACAGTGAGAGGTAAACTGAGTACCTCTATCTAAAATAATAGACAATGGAACTCCATGAAACTTAACCAACTCTTTAATATAAATCCTGGCATAATCCTCATCTAAGTACGAAGTATGAACTTGCAAGAAATGAGATAATTTAGTCGGTCTATCTATAATGACCTATATAGAATCATGCTGATGACGCGTACGAGGTAATCCTATCACAAAGTCCATATTCACCACTTCCTACTTCCAAGTGGGGATACTAAACTCCTGTAGTGTACTACTAGGCCTCTGGTGCTCAACTTTAACATGCTGATAATTTGAACACTTAGTCACAAACTCTACAATATCCTTCTTCATGCCATTCCACTAACAGATTTCCCACAAGTGATGATACAACTTAGTGTGTCCTAGATGAATAGAATATCGTGCACCATGTACTTCTGCCAAAATTCCCTGCCTCAAATTATCAACACATGGAACACATAACCTTCCCTGATAGCACAACATATCATCTCACCCTTAGGATAAAACCTCTACTTTTGGATCTCTAATGGCTTCCTTCAACCTAACCAAACTGGAATCCCTATCTTGATTTTCCTTCACTTCAGTATCCAAAGAAGATTCTAAACCATTCTAAACCCATATACTATTTTCAGCTGAATCAACCAATCGAATGCCTAATCTAGCAAGCTGATGAACCTCGTGGACTAACTTTTTCTTATCATCCTCAACATGAGCTAAACTACCCATAGAAAATCTACTAAGGGCATCTACCACTATATTGGCCTTGCCCGAATGATACAACACACTCATATCATAATATTTCAACAACTCAAGCCACCTTCTCTAATGAAGATTCAAATATTTCTATGAGAACACATACTGCAAACTTTTGTGATCTGTAATCATATCAACATGCACTCCATAAATATAATGCCTCCAAATTTTCAGAGCAAAAACAACAACTACAAACCTAAGATTATGGATAGGATAATTCTTCTCATGAGGTTTAAGTTGTCTAAAAGCATAGGCTATGATCTTACCTTTCTGCATCAATACACAACCAAGGACAACTCTGGAAGCATCACAATACACTATAAACTCATTTGAACCATATGGAAAAGTCAATATTGGAGCTGAAGTGAGTCGAGTCTTCAACTCGTGAAAACTCTTCTCGTAAGAATCTGACCACTAAAATTTGACTTTTTTTAAGTCAATTGAGACATGGGGAATGCAATAGAAGAAAATACTTTAACAAACCATCTGTAATATCTAGCTAAACCCAAGAAACTTTTGATATCTGATGGAGAGATAGATCTAGTCCAGTTTCTCACTACTTCGATCCTTTGAGGGATAACTCAAATGCCATCACCGGAAATAATATGGACATGGAAAGCTATTGATCTTAGCCAAAACTCACACTAACTAAACTTGGTGAACAACTGATAAGTTCTAAGGGTTTGCAATACAATTCTCAGATAGTCTGCATGACCATTTTCACTACGGGAATAGACAAGAATATCATCAATAAAGACTATGATAAATATATCCAAGTACTACTTGAACACTATGTTCATCAAGTCCATGAAAGCTGCAGGGGCTTTTGTTTGTCCAAAAGGCATAACTATAAATTTGAAGTGATCATATCGAGTTTTGAAAGCTGTCTTTAAAATGTCACATTCTCTGACTTTGAGCTAATGATAGCCAGATCTGAGGTTTATCTTAGAGAAATAATTGGCATCCTAAAGTTGGTAAAATAAGTCATCAATCCTGGGGAGTGGATACTTATTCTTGATTGTGACTTTGTTCAACTGATTGTAATCGATGAACATTCTGAGGGAACCATCTTTCTTACACACGAATAAGACTAGAGTGCCCCATGGGGAAACACTGGGCCGATAAATCCCTTATCTAAGAGTTCTTAAAATTGTTCTTTTAATTCCCTAAGCTCAACTAGAGCAGAGATAGGCTGGGTATCTAGAAGGAGATCTATTATGAAGTTAATTTCCCTTTCGGGAGGAACTCTGGGAAGGTTTTCAGGGAACACATCTAAAAATTTCCTTACTGCTGAAACTGACTCAAGACTTAGAGTCTCAGAACTAGAGTCCTTAACTTAAACAAAATGGTAAACACACCCTTTAGATATCATTTTTCTTACCTTAAGGTAAGAAATAATCTGACCCCTAAGCATAAAGGTACTACCCATTATTCAATGACTGTTTCATTGGGAAATTGAAACTGAACGACTCTATTTTTGCAACTGACTGAGGCATATCATGAGTGGAGCCAATCTATGCCAAGAATGACATCAAAATCAGTCTTCTCTAACTCTACAAGATCAACTGAGGTAACTTTCTGAGATATTGTAACCGGGCAATTTTTGTATACTCGTTTGGCTATAATAGAGTTACCCACTGGGGTAGAAACTAAGAAAGGTTCTACTAAAGATTCAGTACTAACACTAAATTTGGCAACTATATAAGGAGTGACAAAGAAAAGTGAAGCTCTGGGGTTTGATAAAATATAAACATGGAGATGAAAGACCTGTAACATACCTGTAACTACATTATGAGAACTTTCCTGATCATACAGGGTCTGGAGAGCATATAACCAATTTTGACGCTGTCCACTAGTTGCACTGTAGGTGGCTCCCTACTGAGTCGGGTGACCTGCTGAAGCTGATGAGAGATTAGAGTGACCTAGATGGCGCGTATCCTTTCCCCTCTGAGCAACTAATCTACACTCTTGGATCCTGTGGCCTGGCTTTCCACATCCAGAGCATACATCACTACCAACTCTACACTCACCCTAATAATTCCTACCATATCTCTGGCAAACAAATTAGTGCGACCACTATTTTCACTACCCAGGACTTAGAGCTTGGCACTCTATCCCGACTGTCTTGCCTAAACTTAGGCACTGGTGCACTGGCTGAAGATCGAGCTGGGGATGAAAATTTTTGACAGAATTGAGAACGGTTACCACCTTTCAACCTTAGCTGAGAAAAGTTAAAACTACCTGTTCTGGCCATCTTATTCTCTCTCTCTTTCTCCTTAAGCTTCTCTTTCTCAATATGCTGAGCATGAACCATAAGTCTAGATAAGTCCATCTCCTTAATCAACACGGCAGCACTACACTCCTCAACCACACTATCAGCTACACCAGACACAAACTTACTCATTCTAGAACTATTATCTGTAACTATAGAAGGAGCATACCTCGTCAACTAAGTAAAATTAAGCGAGTACTCCTTCACACTCATGATGCCCTGCTTTAAATTAATGAACTCCAAAATCTTAGCCTCCCTTAACTCTAATGGGAAAAACCTGTCTAGAGAAACCGTGGAAAATTTCTCCCACTCAACAGGCCCTGCATCAATACCATAGTCCTCCTTCTACTGCTTAAACCCGGTGTGAGATACATCCTACAACTGATATGCAATCAACTCTGCACTCTTACTCGAAGTGACGCCCATAATATCTATCACCTTTTGAACCATATAAAAAAACTCATGTGGATTCTCTTCAGACTTGGATATCGAAAACAAAAGGGGATTCATTAGAGTGAAATCCCAAATCCTAGTTGAAGCTGTATTTTCCACTAGATTGGCTAGACAACAGCTCGTTGGTTGTTCTGAGCAGCTACTGAATGGGCTGAAGTAGTGGAAGCAGCTCTAAACTTGGCGTGAGATACATGCTCATTCAGAAGATCTTCCTGAACAGATGGTGGTGCGGGCTCATCCCCGTTCCTTCTTCCATTGTTTTTTGGGAAGCAGTACCTATAAACAAAGTAAAGGATAAGTTAAAAAGAAAGTTTAAATAGAGTTCATGCTCATTTGCATGACATGAATACTAAAAGAAGGGAAATTTTTACTAAAATATCTCGTATCATCTTGTCTATAAATATGGCCCGCTTCACACCCATGCACAAGACTCTACTCAACGAGGCTTTCAGACACCCTAGGACACTGTAAAATCTTTGGATCTGATACAAAGTTTTCTCATGACCCAAGGCTGCCCCCTAGCCATGACAATGATGTTTACGGTCATAAGTGGCTACAAGCTAACCCATGATCTGGTACCTACTGTGAGCACTAAATAAAATGACACTGATGTAAGATGCAGAAGATAAACTTATAAACTACTGAAAAACTAAAAAATATGTAATACTATCATGTTTGAGATAACTGATAAAAGCTGAAAGTAATTGGCTGACTGTCTAACAGTTTGTCTAAAAAGCTTCTAACTAATTAATGAATTGATGGGACAAGCGCCTAACTAACTCTGAATGACTGAATATAAGAACTACTAAAATAATTAGAATAAGCAATCATGTTCTCAATGGATGAGGACTCACCACTACTGCTGCTGGGTACACTAAGCTATTTAGGAACAATTGAGAAACTGAGCATCCGAACCTATGCATAAGAAATCATAGCACAAATAAAAGTATGCAATCAGTACTTTAATGTACTGGTATATGAGATGAGGTCTGGTTGAAATGCATGGGGTACTATGCACATAAAATAAGGACTAATTGAACAATATGAAATAACTGAGCATGAATGCATGAAAACTATAACATATGAGAATGCAAGACCAAGCATAGACATATTTCTAAAATAATCTATAAACTAAAATACTAAAATTTGTATAACTAAATAAGTAACTCTATATGCTTTGGTCAAGCAAGCCTGAACTGATTATACATTGAATACTATACTAAGACTGTGGGAGGTATCATATAACCGACATGCCCCAATATGATCTAATTAGGATCCAAATTGTAACCCAGTTGAAAAGGTGTCAGTACCATGACATGGTACGAACACTGGATGATGATGTGGATTCTATAAGGCTGATGTCTCATAGGACTAAGGAGTCAGTCCTAACTAGCGGGTGGTCCTTAAGAGAGTGTCAGTCCTAAACTGGCGGGTGACATCTTATAATCCTATACTAGATACGTAGTTCTGGAACTTAGGGATTGGTACTAAGGACCCAGTCCTAGCTAGTGGGTGAGCCCCTATCTCTAGGTTTACTCGATGCTAAATCCTACTCCCAAGTGAACTGACACTAGTGCTGAACTGAATTAAGTTTAACTAAATATTATTTATGATAGTTCTCATCTTAATCATAATAACTGAATAAGCAAGGATATTTATGGTTTAATTTAATCATCCGTGAAAATCTGAAAATTATGTAAAACATGTAGGTATCAGGTATTCATAAGCCATCAGCACCGAGTGATCATTAAAACATGACATTTAAACTTAAATTATAATATTTAATCATGGTTCAACTCAAAACATGGGCATTTCATCAAACATGTGGAAAGCATGGACTTGTACATGGGGGTATTTTAAACATGAGAATTCAACAATATGAAATTCAATTGGCTAAGACATAAGAAATTGAAATTCATAACATGAGGAATTCAAATCTTACATGGGATCATACATGGACTGAGTTGCATTTAAATTACCTTAAAAACATAAATTAAACCCATCTTAAGCAATATAAAATACAATAATGATAGAAAAATTTTCTCTTTAATTTAAAACAGGGTTTTTGGGCTCCATGGGTGAAAGGGACCCATGGATGAACACCCCATATACCTTAAGCTTCTTAATCTTGAAAGGAAAAGACTAATCTTGATGCTCTCTTAAAGTTTATTGAACTTGTGGAACTTGAATTATTAATTTCTTGGGAAGAAAGGAATTGAATTCTTGTTCTTAGGGGGAAAGGGAATGGCTTTCTTGAGAGAGATTTGGAGAAGCAGGACAAATAATGCCCTAAATGATGTCCCAATTTGTGTTATGGACAATTTGGATTGAGGAGAAAAGACACAATTTCCCTTTAACTATTTAAATAAAAAACTGGATGCAACAACATCACCGCAACTCAGTCTAATTGCGGTCATTGAATATCCTCACCGTGACACGGTAAACATGCGTTCGGGACTAATGCCGTGTTGTGGGCTTATCACGGTGACCCACTATTTTCGTGATCCAAACATGCCTTAAACCTTGTTTGAAAACTCTAAAACTTCTTCGAGACATACTTCTTACTTCCCTAAACAAGGTTTAACTCAAAAACCAATATCTCGGAGTTGAGAAGACCAAAATTAAAAATCCACAAAGTTTAGGGGTCTTGAAAATGACTAAGTCCCCAACACTTAGTGAAATTTTTAGGTTTTAAGCCCCTTATGCATGCAACTAAAAGCTAAATCAAACTTAGAATAGTACAGGATATTACAGTAACACCCCTTGTATGACCTTGGTTCCGTATCTCATGATTCATGCTTACAAAATTTATTTGGAGATGCCATAAAGCCCTTTTTCTATTTCTATACGTGTTTTGTTGAGGGACAATTCTAGAAGTTACATACTGTAATACCCCAAAAAATGGGTCCCGGAGCGTCACACGGTGCTTGGGGCTACGAGTATCCCCAAGCTAACCCTTTGAGCCATTTTAATTCAGTTAAACACAAATCAGCAGGGTTTCCATAAATAACCCTCAAATATCAACAGAGTAATCATCATCCAAGAATAAAAGAATTTCAGAAAGATAACAAAATACGACTTATTAGTAAACTCTCAACATCTATACTAATCTGACAAGCCTCTAAGAAAATCAATAAAACCAGCGAGCCATTGAGACATGCCCCAACTGACTCATACTCAGTTATCAAATGTAAACGATTCTGTGAAACCAACATCAGACATCACGTCCTCGGAACATGAGGACTCACCACAACAGAGGATGTAGAATAGCGTGCTCGAAGAATCATTGTCGAACCTAGAACTGAGCACCTGAACCTACATTCTAAGAAAATGCAGCCCACATTCGAAGATGTGGGTCAGTACCATGGAAAGGAATCGAGTATATGGGGGTGTATGCAGTTTTATAAACATCATCATCATAAATATTTATAATAAATATGCAGGATGTATGAAAGACTCACATAACTTGAAGAAAATCATCATAATCATGAAAGGATGAAATAAGTACAATAACACATGTGAGTCATTATATAATTTGTCAATCACTTACAGTTCATCAAGAATATCAATTCTCATAATGTAAATATCATTTAAATCTTTCGAAAGAATAACTTTCACAATTCCACTTTCAAATCACTTCACCATTCACCATAGACACAAGGAAACATACACACACTGGGAGATCCTATAACCGACATAAACCATGTGAGCTACATGGAGTCCAACGTACAACCCACGTTGGGGGAATTTGATGAAATATAACATATAATACTTCTAATAGGATTTAATATAGGGTTTGGATGGATTTTGGGTGAGGAGAAATGACCAAAACGCCCTTAAAAATCAAATAATTCTCGAATATGTCCTTTGGTGGACTGTTTTGATAGTTTGAAGTAGATCAACCATAACGTTTTACGCCAATATCCAAATTGGATGAAACTAATTTAATTAGAAAGAGGACTCTCATATCTTTCCTTTGATATATAGTATCTCACCCTGATCATTATGTACGAGGAGTTATGATCGTTTGAAGTTGACCCAAAAATTCACTTTTGGTAGGCTGAAGTAGATCGACCATAACTTTTTGCTTCGATTGACAAATTGGATGAAATGAATTTAATTGGAAAGAGGACTCACAGAGATTTCCGTTGATATATAGTAGATCACCTAGATCATTATGTACAAGGAGTTATGATCGTTTAAAGTTGGAGAAAAAATACGCCAGGCCTCAGTACTTTTTCCTGCATGTTTTACTGTTCACTACTATTCACGGTTCTATTGGAATGTTCATAACTCGTCGCTCGGGTGTCTGTTTTGGATGATACACATATCATTTGAAAGCTTATTCGATACTCTACACAATGGTGGGTCATAATCTAAGACATTCTGCACGTAATCTTGACGCTAGACATGCCAAGATTAGATAGGGAATAAAGGATACAGCTGAAACCATTCGTTAGACTCATCACCATATCGTTTCTCACTCCTAATGCAACATAGAATGCATAAATTCAAGAAACTACAGCTGAACATATAATAAATGACAGCTGAACTGCTGCAGCTTTTATCAAAAGTGCATGATTTAGGAAAGAACGGTACCTTCTTCTTGATCGGAGTTCGCGGAAAATAGGTGCGGGTACTTGGATCGCATATCCGCCTCAACTTCCCAAGTTGTACCCTCAACAGATTGGTTTCGCCACAACACCTTGACCAAGGGAACTTCTTTGTTCCTTAGTCTTCAGACACTGATATCAAGAATATCAACAGGAATCTTATCAAAAGAAAGATTTTCTTGAATGTCAGCACTCACAGAGGAATCCACTACCGCAACATCGCTAATATGCTTTCTAAGCATGGAGACATGGAATATTGGATGAACAGAGGACAACTCGGAAGGCAACTAGACCTAATAAGCTACCTTACCAACACGACTATGAATTTTGTAAGGACCAACATAACGGGGACTAAGCTTCCCCTTCTTTCCGAATCTCTTCACCCCCCTCATGGGTGGAATTTTTAGATACACTAGGTCACTAACTTCAAACTCAAGGTCTCTCCTTCTAACATCCACATATGACTTCTGACGACTCTGCACAGTTTTCAACCTATCCCTAATCAACTTAAATTTTTCCATAGCCTCAAATACCGAATCAGGACCACTCACAGCCGCTTCACCCACCTTGAACCAACCTATGGGTGATCTACACTTCCTCCCATATAAGGCTTCAAACGGAGCCATGCTAATACTAGAGTGGAAACTGTTATTGTAAGCAAACTCTATCAACGGTAAGTGATCATCCCAACTTTCCTTAAAGTCAAGTGCACAAGCTCTCAACATATCCTCTAAGGTCTGGATGGTCCGCTCAGCCTGAACATCGGTCTGCGGATGAAAAGCAGAACGCAAAAGCACTTGGGTACCAAGACCCTTCTGAAAAGCTTTCCAAAATTGCGAAGTGAACTGAGTACCCCTATCCGAAATAATAGACAAGGGAACTCCATGTAGTCTGACTAGCTCTCGGATATACAATCTAGCATAATCCTTAGTAGTATATGAAGTATGAACAGGAAAGAAATGAGTAGACTTAGTTAACCTATCAACCACAACCCAAATGGAATCATGATGGCGTCGGGAAAGAGGTAAACCAATCACGAAGTCCATATTTATCTCTTCCCACTTCCAGGTGGGAATACTAAACTCTTGCATCATACCACCAGGTCTTTGATGTTCAACCTTAACCTGTTGGCATGTTGCACACTTAGCTACAAATGCTGTTATATCTTTCTTCATGCCACTCCACCAATAGATTTCCCGTAAGTCTCAGTACATCTTTGTGGCACCAGGATGAATAGAATATCGTGCTCCGTGCAATTCAGCCATAATCCTCTATCTCAGATCATCAACATTTGGGACACCTAATCTACCCTGCAATCTCAACACACCATCTCCCCTTTGGGAGAAAACCTCTACTTTTTGATCCTTGACTAACTCCTTCAGTCTGACCAAACTAGCATCTAAGTATTGCTTTTCCTTCACTTCCAAAACCAAGGAGGATTCGGAACTACTCTGAACCCCTATACTACATTCAGCAGAGTCAAACAACCTAACCCCCAATCTAGCCAAATGATGTACATCACGAGCCAACTCTTTCTTACCTTCCACCACATGCGAAACACTACCCATGGACACTCTACTTTGGCCATCCGCCAAAATATTAGCCTTTCCCGGATGGTACATCACACTCATATCATAGTCCTTTAACAATTCTAACCATCGTCTCTACCTAAGATTCAATTCTCTCAGGGTAAACACATACTGCAGACTCTTATGATCAGTGAAAACATCAACATGGACACCATACAAATAGTGTCTCTAAATTTTCAAAGCAAACACAACAGTAGCTAACTCAAGGTCATGGGTGGGGTAATTTTTCTCATGAGGTTTCCACTGTCTAGAAGCATAAGCTATCACCTTACCCTTCCGCATCAATACGCAACCCAACCCAACTCTCAAAGCATCACGGTACACCACAAAACCATCAACACCATCAGGCAAAGTCAAAACAGGGGCTGAAGTGAGTCGAGTCTTCAACTCCTAAAAACTCTTCTCACAAGATTCGGACCACAAGCACTTCACTTTCTTTTGGGTCAACCGAGTCATAGGAGACGCTATAAAGGAGAAACCCTCAACAAAATGGCGGTAATAGCCAGCTAAACCCAAAAAACTTTGGATATTAGTCAGAGAAATAGCTCTAGGCCAATTTCTAATAGCTTCGGTCTTTTGGGGATCAACTCTAATACCCTCGAAAGAAATAATATAACCCAGAAAAGAAACTGACCTTAGCCAAAACTCACACTTACTGAACTTGGCAAACAACCTGTGATCTCTAAGGGTTTGCAAGACAGTTCGGAGATGATCAGAATGTTCATCCTCACTACGAGAGTACACCAGTATATCATCGATGAACACTATGACAAAATATATAGATATGGTCTGAACACTCGATTCATGAAGTCCATGAATGCTGCTGGGGTATTAGTTAACCTGAAAGACATAACAAGAAACTCAAAATGGCTATAACGAGTTCGAAAAATAGTTTTTGGGATGTCACACTCCCTAACTTTGAGTTGATGATAGCCGGAATGAAGGTCTATCTTTGAGAAATAGCTTGCACCTTGCAATTGGTCAAACAAATCATCTATTCTCGAAAGGGGTTACTTATTTTTGATGGTGACTTTATTCAGTTGGCGATAATCAATGCACATATGCAAAGAGCCATCTTTCTTTCTCACAAATAATACAGGAGCACCCTAAGGAGAAACACTGGGCCTTATGAAACCCTTATCTAGTAGATCTTTGAGTTGCTCTTTCAACTCCTTAAGTTCTGCAGGGGCCATACGATAAGGAGGAATAAAAATGGGCTAAGTATCGGGAAGAAGATCAATCCCGAACTCTATCTCTCTATCAGGAGGTATCCCTGGGAGATCATCCAGAAAGACATCAGAAAACTCAGTGACGACGTTAACAGACTGGAGAGTTGGAGTCTCAGACTTAGTGTGTTTGACTCTAACTAAATGGTAAATACACCCCTTGGAAATAAGTTTTCTAGCTTTGAGGTAAGAGATAAAATAACTCTTGGGTGACACAGAATTCCCAGATCACTCAAACACGAATGCACCCAGAAATTGAAACTTGACCACTCGGGTCCGACAATCAATAGAGGCATAAGAAGAATACAGCCAGTCCATACCCAAAATCACATCAAAATCTACCATGTATAACTCAATCAGATCAGCCAATAAAAATCTATGAAGAACGGTAACAGGACACTTTTTATACACTTTCTGGGCAACAATCGAATCATCCACTGGGGTAGAAACTAGGATAGGCTCAGGAATAATCTTAGGACTCATTTCAAAATTCACAGCAATCAAAGGTGTAACATATGATAAATTGGATCCAGGATCCAACAAAGCGTACATATCAAACAGAAATATAAGAAGCATACCAGTAACAATATCGGGAGAGTCCTCCAGTTCCTGGAGGGACGGTAAAGCATAGAATCTATTCTGGCGCTGCCCACTAGCATTGCTAGAAGAGGCGCCCTGAGCTGGGGCTGGGCGAGTCACTGGAACTGGAGCACTAACAGTTTGAGTCTGGGTCTGAGGGAGATAGTCACGACGCCCTTATCCATTCTGTGGACAATCTCTAACTCTGTGACCCATGTCACCACACCGGAAACAACCCCTCTTCTCACCCCAACACTCACCTGAATGAGCCCTACCACACTTAGGACACAGGGGATGATTTGGCTTACTGCCAGCACTGTACTGGGACCTGGATGGATATGACCTGCTACCTTGATCCTGCCTACCTCTAGGCATGAAAGAACTAGCAGATGACGGTACTGGCATAGATGAATGATCCTGGTACTGAGGGAGACTCCCTCCCTGCAATCTAGTCTGACCCTGTCCGTGCTGCTCGGACCTAGCTCTCTTATTCTCTCTCATTCTATCTCTCTCCTTAATATTGTCTGCCTCAATCTGTTGGGCATGAGTCATCAGCCTAGAAAGATTTATCTTACTATTCAGCATAGCATACCTACACTCCTTAACCATATAACTAGATACTCCAGTCATAAACTTACTCATACTAGCCCGATTATCAACCACTAAGTCAGGAGCATACTTGGCCAACTGATTGAACTTTAGACAGTACTCCCTAATAGTTATAGAGCCCTGTCGCAGGTTCATAAACTCTTCTACCTTCATCTTCCTCATCTCCAAAGGGAAAAACTTATCCAGGAATGCATCCTGGAACTCTTGCCAAGTTATAGGGACAGCTCCCTCACCTCTACCTTTTCTCCAAGAAACAACCCAGTCATAAGCAAGGTCTTTCAACTTATACGCAGCCAACTCCACACTATGTTCCTCAGATACATGCATCACATGAGTAATCTTCCACACCTCCTCTAAAAACAACCGTGGATCCTCATCAGACTTGGACCCATAAAATTGTGGCGGATTCATCCGCATGAAGTCACGAATCCTGGCAGTAGCTTAATCACCTCCTTGCTACTGTGGAGCTGGGGCCGGGTTGGCCTGAACATTTGTAGTAACAGCATGGGCCAGCGCCTGAAAGGCTACTCGAAATTCAGCATTAGACATATTTTCATTCAATGGGTCAGCGGGTTGAGGTTGCTGACCATTATTATTTCTTTTCACTTGATGTGGAGGCATATTTCTGAAAGAGGAGAGCATGAAACAATAGCAGAGAGAGACACTTTAAGCATAATAGACTTCTGAAAGAAAGAATCACACTTTTCCCCAAAATATTTTGTAGCCTCTTGCTTATAGATGTGGCGTGCTACATACCGATGATCAAGACTCTACTTAACGTGGCTTGTCAGACTCCCTAGGACACCTTAAAACCTTAGGCTCTGATACCAAGTTTGTAACACCCCAAAAAATGGGTCCCAGAGCATCACACGGTGCTTGAGGCTACGAGTAGCCCCAAGCCAACCCTTTGAGCCAATTTTATTCAGTTTAACACAAATCAACGGGGTTTTCATAAATAACCCTCAAATATCAACAGAGTAATCATCATCCAAGAATAAAAGAATTTCAAAAAGATAACAAAATATGACTTATTAGTCAACTCCCAACATCTATACTAGTCTGACAAGCCTCTAAAAAAATCAATAGAACCAGCGAGCCATTGAGACACGCCCCAACTGACTCATACTCAGTTATCAAATGTAAACAATTCCATGAAACCAACATCAGATATCACGTCCTTGGAACATGAGGACTCACCACAACAGAGGATGTAGAACAGCATGCCTGAAGAATCACAGTCAAACCTGGAACTAAGCACCTGAACCTATATTTTGAGAAAATACAGCCCACATCCGAAGATATGGGTCAGTACCATGGAAAGAAACTGAGTATATGGGGGTGTATGCAGTTTTATAAACATCATCATCATAAATATTTATAAGAAATATGCAGGATGTATGAAAGACTCACATAGCCTGAAGAAAATCATCATAATCATGAGAGGATGAAATAAGTACAATAACGCATGTGAGTCATCATATAATTTGTCAATCACTTTCAGTTCATCAAGAATATCAATTCTCATAATGTAAATATCATTTAAATCTTTTGAAAGAATAAATTTCACAATTCCACTTTCAAATCACTTCACCATTCACCATAGACACAAGGAAACACACACACACTGGGAGATCCTATAACCGATATAAACCATGTGAGCTACATGGATTCCAACGTACAACCTACGTTGGGGAGAGTCGTCCTATCCTTGCCATCGGAGTAGGACTATCGATATCAAATCCACACAAACTAGTGATCACTATAAAAATCAGCCTCAGGCTCACTCCTACGGGGGCACACAGTTCTAGGGAAGTAAGGTCGCTTTATACCTCCCACTTGGTGCTAAGAACTTCTCCCGGACTTAGCTCAAATCATTTCAAAGACAATCCACAACAAAATAATTTCAGTAATATATAAATATACATCGGGAGCCATCATGCTTCCCATCTATCAAAATCAACCAAGTTGTGGATTTCTTTCACACTCGAGTTCAAAACAACTCCATTAAGACCAAAAGGTCAAATCATTCAAAATATCTCAAATATTCAACATCAACGTGCTTATAACACACACTTTCTAAAAAAAACATAATTTCCAATGGGGATTCACGACCCAAATATCAAAATCATGATAAATATCATTCAAGATTCATGCTTTATATCTCCACACATGTAAATTCATCTTTCAAAATCATAAACATCAAGATTTTATAATAATCATCATAAGATATGGGTTCATGCTTCAAATTCGTAAAAATCAAATAAAAATTATGCCTTTGTAAAGAAAATTACTTTTGAGCACAAGAATGAAAGAGAGTTCTTATTGAAAAACCCCACATACCTTGAATGATGAAATTTAGATCGATACTCATTTTTGAGATGTCAATCGTGCGTTTGAATGATGGTTCTTGGAGTTCTTGAACTAGGAACTTGGAATCTTGAATAAATTTGCAGAATTAATGCTGAACTTTAGAGGTTCTTGAAGTTGGATATAGGAGCTTAGGAAACCATTCTCAAATAATGACCAAAACGCCCCTAAAAATCAAATAATTCTCAAATCTGTCCTTTGGTGGACTGTTTTGATAGTTTGAAGTAGATCAACCATAACGTTTTACTCCGATATCCAAATTGGATGAAACTAATTTCATTAGAAAGAGGACTCTCATATCTTTCCGTTGATATATAGTATCTCACCCAGATCATTGTGTACGGGGATTTATGATCATTTGAAGTTGACCCAAAAATTCTCTTTTGATAGGCTGAAGTAGATCGACCATAAATTTTTTGCTCCAATAGACAAATTGGATGAAACCAATTTCATTGAAAAGAGGACTCGCAGAGCTTTCCGTGTATATATAGTATTTTACCCAGATCATTATGTACAAGGAGTTATGATCATTTAAAATTGGAGCAAAAATACGCCAGGCCTCAGTACTTTTTCCTGCACGTTTTACTGTTCACTACTATTCATGATTTGATCAGAATGTTCATAACTCGTCGCTCGGGTGTCCGTTTTGGATGATCCACATATCGTTGGAAAAATTATTCAATTCTATACGCAATGGTGGGTCATAATCTAATACATTTTGCATAGAAAATTTATAATTCATTCTAGAAGATAGAACCCAACACGTTTACGCACAAAATTTCAACGAAAATTTTTTTGGGGTATTACACATACTTTATTCCATTCTTAGTAACTCTTGAAATTTTATTGCACTAGTTATTACTTTGAAGTTGTATATGTATGATCGTATCATGAATATTTTAAGTGAGATCTAAACTCTCAGCATGAATCTGCTTCTTATAATCAATATAGTCAAGTTAGCGAAGAAATCAGTTTCATGATAGAAGTTTAATATTTCAGCTCAGCTATATCTTTCATTAGCAGATATGTCGTTTCTACCTTATTCCATACTTATTAAGTTTTAATAAGTTCATACCCATCATTAAGGGATGAATGATTGCAATGGGGAGATAATGTAACACCCTGCATTTTTGAGTTAGAAATCGAACCATCATTCGTACTTGTGTAAACTCTAATCCCATGATTTGTAATTGAATACATGTGTCATGATCATTAGCCTAGTGTTAAGGTGCTTATGAGGTGGAAAAATGATCATAGGAATCACTTAGAGCAAAGTTGAGCTAAGAGCCTTTGATTCGGCCAAATCTTGGTATTCGATTTTACAAGGGTTAGTTTTAAACGTGTATAAATTTTTAAATATGTAAAATTTTGCATCTCAAGACCAACCAAATTATAGATAATGGAATTAGCTTCCAACGATACCCATTTTGCTTCAACACGATACCCAAGTGAAAAGTTATGATCATGCTAAAGTTGTGCGTCGCATTGTAATCGCAAATAGCCACTGGACGAGGTGTGCTATTGGCATGCACTGTACACCCCTCAGGTATGCTTTGGCTGTGCATCACCCAACAATAGCACAATGCCAAAATTTCACCATTTTGACTTAGTTGAACTCTTTTCACACCCCTAAACCGTTCCTAATCATTCTTAAGCAAATTAAGGAGTTTTTAAAACACGTTAGTGCCCACTTTTCATGAGATTAACTCACATAAATCCTTCTTCTCTTCCCAAGAACAAAATTCAAGCTTCTTCTCTCAAGAATTCAAGGATTCAAGCTTCAATTCCAAGATTTCTTCAAGAATTCATTCAATTAAGGTATGAGGATATTCATCAATGGGTTACTTCCACCCATTGAGTCCTAAAAGTCCCCTTTTTGATAAAAGTATAAAATTCTCCTTCTTTTATAAAATTATCCACATTAATAATGAATTTAATCCATTTATTTTATTAGTAATTTGAATTCAAGCCATGTCAACATGTGTCTCCACATGAATTAAGTTATTTATGTTTGAATTTCAATTTCCCATATCATACTCCATTGATTTCATGTTAAATCATCAAGTTAATAATTGAACCATATGGAATTGTTATTTTCCAAGTTTATCTCATTCACATGTTTAAATTCATGTGTCTCCTTTATTTATTGAAATATAATATGTTTTGGGTCTCTGAATTACTACTTTCTACCGGTGTTCCAAGTGTTGTTATCGTATTTTATTAATCACTCAGTGCTAGCGGGTTATGAACACCCGATAACTATGTGTTTTTACATAGTTTTCATTTTGAGAAAAGACATCAAATCCCCCCTCAACTTGTATCCCAAACTTACTGTAGACCCTAAACTAATTTGACAATTATTTACCCCCGCCCCCCCCAACAACTTTAAAGTGAATTAATTTCAACCTTAAAATCAAAATTCCACTCTCACAACGGAGAGTGCACTACACATGCGTCATGTCATGCCAAATCAGTGCCATGTCATTGCCACGTAAGATATTATAATTTTTTTTAAAAAAAGTAATCCCACACACATACTTTTTATATATAGTTTTAAAAAAATATATATATATGTACTATTTTTATATATATAAAATATTTTTTTTCTTACAAATATATATATATATATATATATATATATATATATATATATATATATATAAAGCCCCCCACCCCCTCCTTTCTCTTCCTTTCTTGGATATACGATTCCACCCCACACCACCCCACCTTCAAAATTTAGCTTCTCCGCCCCCTTCCCCCCAAACCCAACCAAACCCGTCCCCTTTTTTCCGTTGTTGCAAGCTTTTCATTGAGTTTTTCTCCATTGTTGCAAGTTGTTTAGTGAATTTTTTTTTTTCATCAAATGAAAAGTTGACTTGAATTAACTTGAGCAAGTCGAACAACGGACTAAATACAGATACATGATCTCAAAAATAAACCAATACACAAAATTTCAAATCCAAAACACAAATAGAATTGCATAATCCGATATGAAAAAATAAAAGCAATAATAGCATTTGCCTTCTCTGCTTTTTTCCTTTGACAAAATTGGGAAGAATAAAATTAATCTTCACTTTACTTCCAAGCTCTTCCGAAATTGGGAAGAGAAAATTGTACTAAAATCCCAATAGAAAAAGCTCAATTTCATTTCCATCAAATACTCAAATTCAACCAAAATCACTTCCCCTACAATAAAAAATCCTGCTTAGATCTATCATAAATAAGCTCTTCTTTGCCAAAGAATAAAACAGCCAAAGAAACACCACCATTAAAGACCTCAATGAATTAAAATCCAAAAACCGATGTTCCACAAGTAAAAATGCTAAGAAAGAAATACACCAATACACAAAGAAAAAGGTCTTGGGGATCGAAGAAGATGAAAAAATGGGGTGTTGGGGAGTTAGGTGGGGATCGGCGTGGGGTAAGGGTGTGTTAGGAAGAAGATGGAGTTGGATTTTCTTGTTTTTTTATTTTATATATATAATAATTAAAGAAAAAGTGGGCCCTTTTTTCAAAAAATAAAACTCATGCATTTTTCTTTTTTTTTTTGCCACGTCAGCCATAAGGGTTGAAATTAATTCACTTGAAAGTTGTTAAGGGGGGTAAATAATTATCCGATTAGTTTAGGGTCTAAAGTAAGTTTTGTCTACAAGTTGTGGGGGGATTTGATGTATTTTCTCTTTCATTTTGAAGTTACAAGTCAGTCAGACCATGTTTTTATTATTTTATTCAGACAACATGTTTATGCTGAGCAGTTATCAGTACAGTACCACATCATGTTAGACCCACAATAATACTAGTGTCATTCAGTTGGGAGTAGGATTTAGCACCGAGTGAGCCCAGGGATGGGGACTTACCTTCCAGTAGAGGGTTTGACCTTTAGTATAAGTCCCTGAGTTACAGAACTACGTAGCCAACGTAGGTATAAGAGGTATTCCTTCCATTAGAAGGTGGACACTCTTTTAGGGGCACCTGTTAGTAGAAGGTGAGTCCCTAGTCCTTCGGGAGACCAGTTTAGCGAATCCATACAGCCATGTGTTAGTACCCATGGCAAGGTACAAACATCCTTCTAACTAGGGTTATAGGTTGGACCCCGATTAGCTCAGATTGGGGCATGTCGATTACATGATAGCTCCCACAGTTTCAGTCAGTATTCAATTTATCTCAGTTCAGGTTTTCTTGACCAAGTAATCAGATTTTAGTAATTATTTAGTCAGTTTTACAAATCATTCATGTTATTTAGATCATGTCAGTACATGCTATTCTTAGTCTTGCATTCTCAGTTTTACATGTTCCTATTTTCATGCTGAGTATCTATACATGATCCTCAGTTTAGTTTGTAGCATGTTCAGCTTTACATGAGATTTACATACAGTATTCATATTTTACTGCTTCCCAGCTTATAGATTTATTTTTAGCTCATGATTTATAAATCTCACTATAACTTACAGTTTTCACATATAGCTATGTTTTAAATGCATGTTTCAGCAAATAACTTATATCCTCAGTTTTAAAGAATGTTTTAAATATTTCTATGATTTAGTACATGTATCCACATACTCAGTACATTTCAGAAGTACTAATCCATATTTACGTCTGTGTGGCTACATTATTTCATAATGTAGGTACCAGTTGTTGCACACACATCATAATCAGATAATTTCTAGTGTTTAGCCAGAAGGTGATAAGTCATTTTAATTCGGGGACTCCAGTTAGTTGTAGTTCATGTACTATATTCTTATTATTCACATGTATTGATTAGTGGTAGTTGGAGGCATGTACCAGCTATCTATAGTTAGTATAGTAGAGGCTTCATAGATAGTCAGTCAGAGTCATTACATGTAATTCAAGTTTGTTTCTTCAGTTTTATCATGATGAAAACTTTATCAGTGTTATATTTATTCATACTTTCTCATGATCATGTTTCCGCTCAGTAAATTTAGATTTTATACAATTTAAATCAGTTGCTCAAGCAGTATGCCAGTACATGGGTTATCTTGGGATCACTTGTGATTCTAAGCACCCTGTTAAGACTAGGGGGTAGCCTCGGGCCGTGACATAACTGCCCCTTCCCTTTTGCCTATTTATTGAATTTCTTAAGATGTCTAATTCATGTCTCTATTTTACCAAATTTTCATTGTGGTCCTAATATATAATTGTTTAAGCTTCATTTTTCTTAAAATCAGGAGAATCTTCTATTTTTACCAATTCCTTTAAATGACATGTATTCTTTTCAATTCCATGAATCAGTGTGTGAGTATCTTTTACAGTATAAGGAAACTTTATACTTGATTAGCTACTACTTCATAACACATATTAATTCCTACATCCTTTTCTTTGCATGAACCCGCTTGGGAATCCAATGGACTCTTTTCCCTTTCACTACGCAATGGGCCATTGAGGCCCACTTTTTTAGAAAACTTTGAAAGATGGTTCAATAGGATGAAGCATGACGTACAAATGCAAGAAGATGGAAGCAGGAGAAAATGGGTTAAAACTCATTTAATGAAGTCTCTAAGAGACTTAAAAAGTCTCAACTTTATTATTGCTTTATTTTTATTTATTTATTTATTTATTTATTCATTTTTGGCCTCGAAGCCAAAGTTGTATTTTAATATGGGTGAAGCAGATTTTGGGCCTCAAAGGTCCAAAAAAATAGTTTAGAACAGGTTATGGGCCAAAAGCCTAATATCTAGATTAGGACAGGTGATGATGGGCCAAAAGCCCAAATGAATAGTTTAGGACAGGTGCAGGTAGGCCAAAAGCCCAATTAGATTAGGACAGGATTGATGAATTTGGACTTACGAGCCTAAGTTTTCCAATTCTCCCCTTTCCCCTTTATATGTTATTTGATTTTAACTGTCTTAGAACTAGTTAAATTCCTCACTAAGTTGCCTATTTATTTCGCACAAATTTTTCCTTAATCAATTTCTTTTCACAATCAATTTCCCTTTTTAAAGTTAATTAAAAGAGTTATTTTTTAAATTGTCCAGATAACCACAAGTTAGCGGATACTCTTGGTGCCTTAATAATCTTCCAAGAGTATTAATTGGACCACTTACCCAGAATTCCAAACTTAAATGATTTTTTCTGTTTTGAATCATTTAAGTATTTTTTTAAAGGTTTCCTTAATTTTCATAAATAAATTAAGTGGCAACTCTATTCTCGAGTTTAAAAACTTTTTTGAAAGCATTTGAACTTGTGAAAAAACCAAAAGTCATTTCTCCACAACAGAAATGGCGACTCTGTTGGGGAATTTAACTAGGTTCTAACCAAATATTTGAATTAGCTTCATTGACTAACTATTGTAATGTTTAAACTATTTATGTTCCTATGTGTTTAAATTCTGTGAAATTAAACTGTTGCATTTCATAGAATGCTTCCCATTTAAAATATATAAATTGGTTAGGGTTTCGTGGATGTCGCGGCCTATATTTTTCAATTCTAAATAAAGTGTTGGAAATATGACAGTTTATCTGCACGTAAGACATCCGATGGCTGTTCGTATTTTCAAACCCTAGTAATCTACTTGGGAACCTGGTTCAAACCCAGTCTAGAAACCTAGGATAGAGCGAAAACTAAAACCCTTTTTCAGGCATGAGCCTAGGACGATCCAATACTCGAGAGGGTAGTGGGCCCATTAGAAAACTTATCCTACATCTATTGACCACGAGTCAATTACAAATGAACCATGTTTATGTTTTGAAGAAATATATGTAAAATAATCCAATCCATTATCCTTTGGGGGTAGGAGGAAGGCTTACTTTGTTTGCTTTCATGAAAAGATGTCACAATTGAGAGAAGAATTAAAGTGAGCCAGAGAAGAATTATATGTTATTATAATATGCTTGTGTGATATAATTGTTTTATGTGATTATATATGTTATGTTGATTCGAATCAAAGGCGAATTGATCCAATCCTATTTACCAAAGAGCACCTTTAAGAAGAAATATACCCTACTATACAACGTCTGAGCAAACATACTCAAAGTCTCCCAAGTCTCTCAGAAAAGTCTGCAATCATTCTTAAAACTACCTAAATTCTTGCTACCATTTCAGGAAGATTGACTTTGGACTCAGAAGAAGTCATTATAGGACGGATTGAAAAGATCAATAGGAGAATTGCTTAAAAGACGATTGGTGAAGTTAGACTAATAAGAAGATATGCTAAAGGCGGACAATAAGAAAATGGCTACGAAGATTGTTGTGGCCAAAAGAAGGATCACCAAAGTCAACCTATTGATTGAATTCGAATTATGTAAGGCCTAATTTTTTCTCTGTGAAATATGTAGGCAACCTTTTGGCTCGACTCCTATCCTCAAAAACTCTGTTGTCCTCCACTTTCTTGAAAGAAGAAATAAGATTGAAAAGAAGAAAAGTTGAACCTTCCTGATAAATTTCATTTATCCATATCAATGAGCAAAATCATTTTTATTGAAATTCTTGAGTCATCATTACTTCATGGATCAATTCGCATGAGATGAGAAACAACCTTATGTGTTTACTTCTTTCCTTATCATCTTGTGTTGCTTATTACTAACGGAATCTAACACATTATCCTTTGAGCTATTTTTACTTTACAGGTAATAGAAACTACTTTGTGTTGGCATAAAATGACACTACTTCTTTAGATCAAAGTGAACAAGATATTCCCCTCTTGACTATAGCTTTGTTACAGGAAAGAAAAATGAATAATAGGAAAACTGGACTCTACCAATCATTTTACAAAATCTATAAGCGATGGTCTTGAGGATGGAATAGGAAAAATGTGATGGAAGAATTTTCCAAGACATCCAGAATCAAGGAAGATGAAGTGGAGGAAAACGTTATTGAACTAGACTTCCGCTCCACTTATTACTCCCCGATCAATAGGATCAATGAAAAAGGAAATTTAATTTTCCATAAAATTGGTGGTAATACGGATGAGGCCCGATACCCACCCTTTAAGTTTACTTACTTATCTTTTGCCTTTTATGTTTTCCAAATGGTATAGACTCACACTTGTGCGGGTCAAGGCCAGAGTTTGTAAATATTTTCTCAAAATTCAACAAAAGCCTCCTTTGTTACGAACATATTTATTTTTTATGTTATTTACTTGATATTGTTAAAATCACCTTGTTTTTGAAAAAGTGACAAATATTTAAAACCTGCCAATGTCATGTCAAGAGCAAAATGAACAAATCAAGAAAAATAATGATGAATGAGAGACAACAGCCCTAGAACAGTCAACAGAAGAGCCAAAGAGTTCAAGAATAAAGAAAGCCTAACCTAGAAGAAATTGTGGTGGTTAACCAGGGGACAATGACCAAGTTAAATTAATCAGGGTCGATTTCTATCTAGAAAAATAAAGGAAGAAGTGATGAAGCAAATTTAATCTAAGGTTGTGGGGGTCACAAGACATCCAACATGTCTAGCCAATATTTTTCCAGTTCCAAAAAAGGATGACAAGATCAGAATCTATGTTGACTACAAGGATTTGAATAGAGCTAGTCCCCAAGATAATTTTCCACTACCCAACATCTACATCCTCATTGATAATTATGCGAAGCATGAAATACAGTATTTCATGGATTATTTTACTGGGTATCATCAGATATTAATGAATTAGGAAGATGCAGAAAAGACAGCTTTTATTATGCCCTGGGGTATTTATCATTATAGGGTGATGTCATTTGGTCTCAAGAATGCTGGTGCGACATACATGAGGGATATGGTGATGATTTTTCATGATATGATTCATAAAGAAATTAAGGTGTACGTGGATGATGTAATTATCAAATCCCACAATAGTTCAAATCATCTAACACATTTGGAAAAGTTCTTCAACCAACTAAGGAAGTACAACTTGAAGTTGAATCCTGCTAAGTATGCTTTCAGGAAATTACTATGGTTCATAGTCAGTAGAAGGGGCATCCAACTAGACCCATCCAAGATCAATACAATTAAGGATTTACCGCCCCTAAGGACCAAGAATGAAGTTATAAGTTTCCTGGGTCGTTTGATTTACATTAGCAGGTTCATTGCCCAATCGACAGTCATATACAAGCCAATTCTCAAGATGTTGAAGAAAGATGCATTGAATAATTGGACAGAAGAATGTCAGAAGGCTTTTGAAAGAATAAAAAATTATCTGTTCGTTCCGCCTGTTTTGGCTCTACCAAGGGAAGGAAGCCCATTATTCTTGTCAGTCTCAAAAAATGCTTTCAGATGTGTCCTCGGGCAACACAATGACACCGTTAAGAAAGAGAAATAAATCTACTACTTTAGTAGTAATTTCATGCCATACGAGGCTTGCTACACTCTTGTAGAAAGGATGTGTTATGCTTTGACCTAGGCTGTACAAAAGTTAAGGCATTATCTATCCTCGTACACAACATATCTCATTGATAGAATGGATCTATTGAATTATATATTTCAGAAAACCATGCCTACGGGAAAGTTATCCAAGTTGAAAATATTGCTGAGTGAGTTTGACATTGTGTATGTGACTCAAAAGGCAATGTAAAACCCCGAAAGAACACCCTGTAGGTCACATGATGCTCAAGACTACAGGATCTCAAGCTAACCCTTTAAACCTGCTAAACTGGGAACTCATGATAAAAACAAACTCAACACATGAAATCTTGAAGTAACTAAATCAATATCTTAACTGAAAGTCTTAATCTTGGAAATCTTGAAAACAAAAACTCTTGAATCTAAACAAAAAAACTGTCGGACAAGCCTCTACTTCTAACTAGAGATCCACTAGGACAAGCCCCAGCTGACCCAAATTCAAACTAAAATCAAATGACTAGAATACTTCATCAATATCAAAGTCTGATAAAAAAGGGGGTCCTCTAACTTGAGGACTCACCAAGCGTCACGATGTAGGTGGAGATGATTGTAATCAATCACGCTATTGGAACTGAGCACCAGAACCTACATTATGAAACAATGTAGCACATATACATCTACATGTGGATTAGTACTTCTAGAATATACTGAGCATGTGGGTGTGAATGCATAAGTAAAATAATAACTCAATGTGCATACAGACTTTCAAATAATAAATGCTAAGTATAAATGACTCACCTTGGGCTTCAAAAAAACCTAAACTATGAAATAATACTCATTAGTAATGAAGCAAAATAATAAACTTTGTGAGCCATAACACTTAGTTCTAAGAGCTTTACTTTTACTCTTTCTCTTGGGAGGTTCTTCTAACCGACATAAACCATGTGAGCTATCATGGAGTCCAATGTCTTAACCATATTGGGGAGAACTATTCTATCCTTGCCATCAAAATAAAAACTTAACTTAAGTGATCACTATACTTAGCCCACTATAGGTGCTTAAACCCACGGTGATACATAGTTCTGGGGCATGTGACCTTGGACTCATACCCAACTCGGTGCTAAATACTACTCATATCTTACTTATATGCTCATGCTTTAGGAAATACACTTTAAAATAACATAAGGGTTCATAGAATGAAGACCAGTTATGCTTATTTTTGCTTTAATTCAAACTCAAGATGAACAAATGTGGATTCCATATCTTAGCTTAGGATCAAAAATCAACTCTTTCTTTAAATCTTGATATAAAATTATCAAAGAAGCTTAAGATCATAGTCTTCTTGAAATCTCAAAACTCATACTTGAGGCTTAAAGCATATGTACTTAAATTCTCAGAATTTTACAATAAAGCTTCATTCTCAATAATCATCTTGAAATATTCAACAATATCAAGTCAAGATAATGATTTAACTCAAACTATAAATCTTTAAGTCAAAGCATGAATAAATGAGAATAAATATGCACATCAATACTTAAGTCACTTTATAAACTCATAAATTCAAAACAAGATAGTTTGGGTATGAACCCTACTCCGATCTTCATGAAATCATAACTTTAAATCATGTAATCTTATCTTTAAAATAAGTTTTGAGCACAAGGATGAAAGAGTATTCTTGTTCATAAGACCTACATACCTTGATAGGCTTGACTTTGTGTAGAAAGCTTGATTTTGAAAGCCTTGGAGATGATCTTGAAAGTTTTTCTTGAAATTCTTGGATTAGGAACTTCAATTCTTATTTTTTCTTGAAGAAAAGATGATAGAATGGATGAACTTGGTAGATGTGATTAGGGTTTGTTCTTGAGAGTAAAAGTGGAGAATGTTGGCAAATAATTCCCCAACTGACATTTAATATCGGGGTTTACAAATTGGGTCGATGGGAAATGACTTAACTGCCCTCAGAAGATTAAATTCATAACTAGAATGCTGATTAGAGGGCTAGCGCAATGCGGTGATGTGTCCATCGCTATACACGGCACGACACGATGCAAATACGATGAGCCGCTAGAATCAAAATCCAAACGCGACCCAAACCTCGATCGAAATATCCAAAACTTTCCTGAGATATAATCCTTACACCCTTGAACATGAATTAACTCAAAAACTAGTGTCTCAAAGTTCGGGAGTCAACTTAAAAATCTTCAAAGTTAGGAGTCAAAAAAAAGACCAAGACCCCAACACTTAGCTAAATTTTCAGGCTTTAAGCCTCTTATGCATGCACTAGGAGTTAAACTAAGCTAAGAATAATACACGGTATTAAAGGTAATCAAGGGGCAAGATTTAATGGATTATTTAGCTGAGAATCCAATTGATGATAAATATAAGCCACTTCGAACTTACTTCCCAGATGAGGAGATTTTCTTCGTGGGAGAAGACTCAGGGATATACCTCGAATGGAGATTGCTCTTTGATAAGCAGTCAACTTCAAAGGCTCAGGAATTGGAACAATTTTGGTGTTAAAAATAGGCCAACACTATCCAGCAACCGCTAAATTTTGCTTCCCATATACCAATAACAGGTTGAATATGAGGCATTCATCCTAGGTCTCAAGTTAGCTCTTGATATAGGTGTCTGTGAATCGCTAGTTATCGGAGACTTAGATTTACTGATTCACCAAGTAAGGGGGAATGGGCGGTAAAGAACTCTAAAATTACCACTTATGTAGAGTTGGTGCAGGATTTGTATGGAAGATTCAAGGAAGTTGATTTCAGAAATATCTCGAGGATACAAAATGAGTTTTCTGATACTTTGGCTATTATATCCTCCATGATTCATCTCCTAGATCAGAGTTACATTGATTCTTTAGAAATAAGCTTGAAGGAACAACCTGCATATTATGTGCACGTCAAAGAGGAACCTAATGGAAAGCCATGGTACTATGATATTAAAAGGTATTTAGAATCTGAAATGTCTCCTGAAGGGGCCAGCAATAATTAGGAAAAGACAATCCAACATTTGGCAAAGAATTATTTTCCAACTGGGGAAATTATTTTTAGGAGGACTCCAGACTTAGGATTCTTAAGATGTATTGATGCTGCAGAAGCCACAAAAATAATAAAAGAAGTACATGCAGGAGTTTGCAGGCCCTATATGAACGGGTTTGACCTTACTAGAAAGATTCTGAGAACTGGTTACTTCTGGATGACTATGGAAAATAATTGAAGCAAGTATGTGCAGAAGTGCCCAAAATACCAGATACACAGAGATTTGATCCAGATGCTTCCATATGAGCTTTATGCGATAAGTTTACCTTGGCCTTTTGTAGCTTAGGGTATGGATATTATGGACTAATAGAGCCACCGTAGTTAAATAGGCATAGATTTATTTTGGTTGCTATTGATTACTTCACTAAGTGGGCCGAATCTACTGCAAATAGAGCATCACCAAGAAGGTGGTTGCAGATTTTATAAATAATAACTTAATTTGCCGATTTGGAGTGTCAAAATGAATCATTATTAATAGTGGGGCTAACTTGAATAGTCACCTGATGAATGGGATTTATGAACAGTTCAAGATTGTCCATTGCAACTCGATTTCGTATCCACAGATGAACGGAGCCGTGGAAGCCGTTAATAAAAATATCAAGAAAATCTTGAGGAAAATGGTCGAAAATGATAGATCATGGCATGAGATATTGCCTTATGCTTTTCTTAAGTATCAAACAACAGTTCAAACCTCAACTAGAGAAATCCCTTATCTACTTGTTTGTGAGAATTAAGTTATGATACCTGCCGAGGTTGAAATACCTTTCTTAAGGATTATTCAAGAAGTCGGATTAAGCAACGAAGAATGGGTTTGTGCTCACTATGAACAACTCATGTTGATTGATGAGAAAAGAATGGTTGCCGTGTGTCATGATCAGTTGTACCAACACAGGATGATCTATGCCTTTAATAAGAAAGAAAGAGTTCAAATATTTGAAGTTGGGCAATTGGTTCTCAAACGTATATTTCCTCCCCAAGAAGAGTACAAAGGCAAATTTGATTCGAATTGGCAAGGACCATACATAGTTCATAAAGTACTATCCGAAGGAACTCTGATTCTATCTTAGATGGATGGTCAAGAGTGGACCAAACCAATCAATTTTAATGTAGTAAAGAGATACTATGTTTAAAGGATGTTTTTAGTTTTTGTTTCCTTGGTTTATTTGTAATCGCCTTTATGATAGTATTTGTTTTATGATGTGTAATTGCCTAGAATCCCTTTTCTTTTATGTATGAACTACGTTTGACCTGAATTCCCAAGAAAGGGATACGTAGATAGCCTATATCAGCTTCAATCAACCCCTTAGGAAAATTTATCTTTTTCTTTTATGTATGAACTACGAGATGACTTGAATTCCCAAGAAAGGGATACGTAGGCGGCATATGTCGGCTTCATTCAATCCATTAGATTTTATAGATATCCTTAGTGTAGTCCTAAACTACGTTTGACCTGATTTCTACTTCAACGGGATACGTAGGTGCCCCAATGGGTTCGTCATATAACCCAGGAAATAAAAATTGGGGTAAAATTTTTGAAAAGGAATCTAGAAAATTCACAAGAGGAAGATCATCATCTAATAAAGAAGATGAAAACTCACAAATTCTGAAGCCAAGATCATCTCAAATAGTATTAAAATGGGGTAGAAATTTTGAAGAGGTCCTTAAAATTTCCACTAATATATTAGAATATATTTCAAATCTCTCAGCACTAGAGGTTAAAGTCAATTTTTGGAAATCACTAGCTACGACCAAGTCTAGGTAGACTAAATCTTCGACTATGACAAAACTTCTGGTAGAAACCCTCATTGACGATGATGAATCCCTGAATTTCCTACATCAAACATTAGATATAGTCAGAACCAAGAGGAAGACGTTCGTTGAGCTAGTATATGACATGACTGGCAGAGATTTTCTAAAAGCTTGTACAAAAAGTTTTTGAAACTAGTTTTTAAAATTAAGATTACATTCAAAAATATATACAAATCTTTTTACTTAATGATTGCCTAGGCATTTATTAGAACCGAAAGTTAAGGTGGAGGTCCTAACATGATGGAGCACTTAAAATATGTCCAGGAGCAAATCAAAGATCGAAGGAGGTCAACACGGAGTAGTTTTACTCAGCAGTAACCATTTTTCTATGGATGCAGGGATCAATACACAAAAATGGGGATCTTCTTCAAAGAATCCCAAGTGAATTGGGAATTATACCAAGCATATGTTGCTTAAGAATGGTAATTTTGGGTAGCCCCAAAGACGGGTTCAACACCCATCCATCAAGGATCTTTTAAGTTATCTATCTCATTTCAAAATATTGTGAATGACAAGCAAAGGCACCTTATCTTCCCTATGAATATTTTATTAGAATTTTTCTAAAAAATAGTCACTAGAAAAAGCAACTTTGTGTCTACTAAATATTTACTTTGAGCACAGGTGTATTCAAAGAAGTCGGCACAATAAATACACAGTCAAAAGAACCACTCAATAGGAGGAAGAGTAGAAAGTCATCCTCAAAATTCACCTTGAAGCAAAGCAAACGGTGTTTGAGTTACCTCAAAAAGGAATTTTACACATTTATTTGCATCTGGTAGGTCTGTTATTTAAATACTTCTTCATAAAGAGAGGATGAATAGTGGATTAAGCCATTGCGATTATGATATCGAGTATTTGTCATTTAAACTTTCATAGAGTTTGGTTGCGGTCGCCAATAAGAGAGACATTGTATCTACTAACTGTCTACCTTGAGTATAGGTACATGTAGAAAGCAAAAACACATACAAATAAGTTGTGAAGCTTCTCTTTAAATCATCAAGAGGGTCATTCCATTTTATCTCATGCCATACCAAGAGGGTTGTCCATTTTATTCCATGCCGAGAGGGCTATTTCATATCATGTCATTGCCAAGAGGGTCATTTTATTCCATTGCCAAGAGGGCCATGCCGAGGGGGACATACCGAGAGAGCCATTCCACTGCACTTCATTGCCAAAAGGGCCATTATACGATTTAATTAAGTCTTCATAATCGCTATTCATACAAGACGACAAAGTCTGGCCTTGGGAGATACTTTGGAGCACCAATATCTGTTGACCACGCAAGATAACATGATCTGGTATCGAGGATATCACAATATTTTATATCTGTTGACTATGCAAAAGGCAAGGCACCCTGCGTTAAGGATATTTTTTCATTTTATGAATTAGCATGCATCAACATATCAAGTTAAAAATTATGATTCAAGGGGACGTATTTAAGTCGCTATGTGAAAATGGAAGACATATAAGATTTCCTAGAAATTGACAAACCGAGAGCCATCTATAAGTCACATTATTTAATATAGGATAGTCTGTAAGATTACCTATGAGTTGATAGTCCATAGGTCATCCGTAAGATGCAACAACATCCTAACCAAATAGTGTGCAAGGTTACCTAATGATCGATAGTTTGAAGGTTATCCATAAGTCACAACTAAATCCTTACCGAAGAATATGCAAGATTATCAAATTGATAGGTCCAAGGGTTCTCTATAAGCCACATCATATCCAAGATTGATTATGTTCTGTATTACCCAAAGACTACCAATTTGAGAGATATGTATAAGTCATATTGTATCCAAGGTCGGATGATGTATAAGAATACTTAAGAGATAGCGATTGGAGGGATATCTTCATTCATCTCTTATCCAAGATCGGATAATGTGTAGGATTAACTTAAAATCTAGCAACTCAAAGGATATGTATAAGTCGCCTCATATCCAGCATCAAATAATGCATAAAATTATCCAAAAATTAACAATTCAAGGAAAAATCTATAAGTCGTATCGATACGAAAGATGTGCAAGACTTACCCGAAGTCACATGTAAAAGATCATTATCAATAGCTAAAGAGGTTATCATTTCACATGCAACAAGCATTATAGGTGTTCAAAAGGGTTGCCATATTAATATAAGATTAAATAATTGCAGGGATCGTTCTACACAAAGTGTCGTCGGTATCCGAGAGGGCCACCCCACTTTGAAGACATGTTCAATCGACAAAAAAGATATTTTATTAGACAACCAAGAGGGTTGTTATGTTTTTATTGCAAGTTATTTACCTCCGAGCATGTACATGAGAGGGCGATTGAACTTTTTAGATAATAATTTACATGAAGATATGGTAAAAAAAGTATATACCTCTTTCGTGAATCATGTTTATTACTAACGACTTATGCTTGAGATATATTTGAGAACATTCGAGAGGATGAAAATCTCAAATCAAAACCACAGGTGCGGACGACTCTAAAAAGGACGCAACACAACGTGGAACTCTTTCTTAGTAGCAAAATGGGACAAAGTCTAAAGAGGGATGTCAAACTCTTTCGACGCAAGCTAAAGGATGATTGCCACCACCATCAAACCACACCTCTATTATAAGGCATATGGGTATTTTGGGATATTCTGGTTTATGCTCTACCTTCGGGATATTTCTAAACTCACACCGGGGTAACCTTCTTTTTCCATCAAATTCGAGTAATGGGACACCTAGAGATGTGGACATTATACCCGGGTAAATTTGGATCTATGAATATGAAGAGCTCCACGTTTATGGTTAAGAGGTTACAAGATTCTTTTTCGCAACTTAATCAACTTGTCACTCATTCCGAACCAACGATCGTCTGAAATAAAAGACTATCTTTTCTACAAATCGAGTGGAACGACAAATAGTCTAATTTTCTAAGCCTCAGGTATATGTAGGCTGGGCTCTTTATTGAAAACTCGACTACATTCCAACCTCCCCCAAAATTCCTTTTATTCTCCCGTTTTTAGGTTTTATCAAAAACTTAAAAATTGAGATAACTTGAGAATTTTTTATAAATTGTGCTTAAAAATTGTAATACCCTATATTTCCCTAGCATGATTTAAGTCCTAATACATGAGTATTTATTTATAAAATTTTGGAAATACCCATTATTTTTCAGTTTAGATCCTGCTATTATGTAGGAAATTTAATTAGCTTTTCAACGATATAAAATTCGCCCAAATCTGATAACCGGGTAAGAAGTTATGGAAATTTTAAATTTCAGTCGTTAAACACCGTCATTTTGGTTACTAGAGCTTCGCAGAGTCGGTCTAAATGACAATTGTCAATTTCCAGTAAGGGACCGCGATATGAGAGTGTCGCGCCAAAGAACCAATTCACATTTGGCAATTTCCAGTGACCCTCCACGATAATGGCGCGTCGCAGAGGTGGCCAAAATGGCATTCCAAAGGCTTACCGCGATAGCTCTGCGTCGCGCCAAGATTCCAGATCCCAGTCGTCAATTTCTTGTGAGGCTCCACGATCTTGGCGTGTTACGCCAGTGCCTCAAATCAAGATTTTTAGTTTTCCAGTTCCGTGTTTTTAATTTTCAAGGGGCTGTTTGGTCATTCTCCAAACCCTTAAACTCGTCCTAAACACGAAATTAAAGCCTAATAGGCATCATATGCCCATTATTCTCAAATTACTCAAAAGGGGATCCATTCTCTTCAAGAACACAAAATCCCTAGCTCTCAAATTCAAGGTCAAATCTCAAGAACTCAGCATCAATTTTGTCAAATTCATTAACTCAGGTACGTTAAATATTCATTCATGGGTTCCTTTCACCCATGAAGTCCAAGTATCCGATTTTAAATTACAAATTTATAATTTTTTCAAGTTACTTTTTTTTAAATTAAGTTTTCAACCATGAATCTCCATGAACTATGATTCTACACCATGTATGAATGAAATTGTTATTGTTATTCAATTCCCCATGTTTTAATGTTACCACTCATTGAGTTAAATCATGATTTAATGCTATTCATGTTGAATTCATGCTATTACTACAAATTCCATAACCTTCCCATGATTTGATTAAGCTATGAACTACAAGTGTTTGATAAAATGCCTACAAGAATAAGTATTTAATAAAAGCCTTTATGCTATTTTCCTCCAAGCTTTAGTGTCGTTTTACTATTATTATTTTTAGTCCTGGGGGTATTGAATACCCAAAAACCATAGCTGTTTACTTAGCCTCGATTCAGTATCTTCAGAATAACTTCAGATTATATTATGAGCATTATCAGAACAGTTAGTTAAACTCAGAACAGTCTAGTATTTTAGTATTTTTCAGTTGGGAGTAGGATTTAGCATCGAGTGAGTGTAGGGATGGCGGCTTACCCCTCAGATAGGCAGAGTCTCTAGTAGCAGTTCCTAAACTCCAGAACTACGTAGCCAGCGTAGGATATAAGAAGTCACTTGTCAGTTTAGGCTTGACTATCTCGCAGGGTTCACCCGTCAGATTAGGCTTGACACCCTTAGTCCTTCAGGATAGTACATCAGTATAGTGTATCCACATAACCAGTGTTAGTACCCGTGGCACAGTACTGACACCCTTCCAACTGGGGTTATAGGTTGGACCCCATTTAGCTCAGATTGGGGGATGCCGGTTAGATGATAGCTCTCACAGTCTCAGTCCAATAATCAGATCAGTAGTTCAGTCTTAGTGTTGTTTAACTAAGGTATACAAATATTAGTTATTTTAGTATTTTAGTTTACAGACTTCTATTCAGTTTATGTTATATGCTTGGTCATGCATCCCCAGTATCTACAGATTTCACGTACCTTCAGTATTTACAGACTTTTATGCATACACAGTATTTACAGATTTTATATATTTTTAGAATCTACATATTTCATGCTCTCTATTTAGTATTCCATGTTTTTTATATATATTCAAACAGTTACTATTCCTGTTCATAAAACCATGCATATTAGCCTACCTCATTTAGCATACCAGTACAATCAAAGTACTGATCGCATACCCTTTTCTTGCGCTATGATGTATTATATCATTGGTTCTGATGCCCAGTTCCTAGATCACGCTTAGACTTATCAGACTCTCAGTAGTAGCGGTGGTGAGTCCTCATATTTCGAGGACAGATTATTTTGTTTCATAATTTTAGTCTAGTAGTTAGTTGGAGTTAGTTGGGGCCTGTCCCATCAACTTATAGTTATTCAGTTTAGAGGCTTTCAGACACTACAGTCAGTTATTCAGTATTCAGACTTAAGTTGACATGACAGTTAGTTATTCAGTTTATCTCAGATTTTAGTATTTATTCAGAATCAGATAGTTATTTCTTCAGATTCATATTCCAGTATTTGTTTCAGTTATTAAAACCCTATGTCGCATCAGTTATTCATCCGTATTTATGGTTATGTTATTCACTGCTCACAGCAGGTACCAGCTCATGGGTTAGCTTATGGTTCTTCGGGACTGTAAGCACCGTGTGATGCCTAGGGTGTACTCTCGAGGTATTACAAAAATCAAGTTTTATGAACTACAAGTGACCTGAATTGTCATGCAACCTGAGATATATAGGAAATCCGATATTGGGGTCCGGCCATAACACCACGAAACTCATGAGGAAACCAACCTCTTTCAGAAATAAATTTATAATCGGACAAAAATTAGAAACGTCAAACTCCCTTTGCTCAAGGTTACTTGCATCCACCCTTCCCAAAGGGAGGGGGCAATTGTTGATACCTAATTTTTGTCCTCCACAACTAAATTTCCTCTCGATTTTCTTTGATTTTCAAATAAAATTATAATATTTATTTTATCCAGATAAAAGCTTTTCAAAGTATTTATCTGAGTAATTTTGTCATTTTAAGTAGCGATTATATATTATCATATTTAACTATATGAAATTATGTAATTTTGTTACTTAAATATTAATTTTAAGGAATATCGAATTTTAATCAAAGCTTATCATGAAAATAAATTCAAATGGTTAAAATCTTGATTTAAATGTAATTTGTTCTTGAAAATAATTTATTTTAAAAATATTTATTTGATTTTTATTAAATCAAGAAGCTCTGCATTAAGCAAAGTATTAATTCATATTGAATTTCATTTTAATTTAGTCTATCTATTAGATTTGGCCATAATTGAAATCAAATTGGCCATAATTGAAACGCAATTGGCAAATTAATTTTAATTTGATCAAAATTTAAATAGAATAGGCTAATCCTAATCTAATTGGGGTTATTTTTTAAATAACCCCAAAAGATAGTCAAAACCCCTTTTCCTAATAACCCTTTCCCATTTTTGGGCCCTCACCCTCTTTCAAATTTGAAATTCAAATTTAGTACTGAAATTGTACAGATTCCAACTTATTCAACAACCTTATCCTGATTTCTTAATTTTCCTTTTCTCCCACATCGACTAAGTGGAATTGGATCCCCAAAATTCATTCCATATAAAGCTCATTATTGAGCTGAAAATGTCAAGTCTTGAAGGTGGAAAAAACTTTTGACCAAAAAGTTTTGTTTTATAGTATAAATTTTTTTCGTGAAAAGTCATCTATTACTTGAAGTTATCGGAGTCACAACTTTCTGGTGGTAGTCGAGGTTCCGTTGAAGGCTCAAGTCCCGTTTTTCTGCTCTGAAATAGGTAATACCTCATTCTATTTAGTTTTGATTTTATTTTATTTCTTCTTCATCTTGTCATTCTGTAGTAGCGTTTTGGATAGTATGTATACTGGGATTGTTTGTTGTAGATGGATTGGATGGCCATATGACTTGCTTGAAATAATTATCGCTATATCATTTGTTGTATCATCATTTATACAATAGCTTTTGCACCATGGTTAATTTTGTACATTACTATTTGATTGTTATGAGTTTCCTGTCTCGTGGTAATGTCAATGGTTAGTTGTTAATGTTTCTTTTAGCATCTATCTATCGAGGACATGTTGTTTAGGTCGTCGTTATGATTCAATAATTTCTATAGCGAGATTTAGAACACTGCTTCTGTATTGACTTTATCCCAGGTATAGTTTTTTCTTGATTTATGTTGTTTTGGTTTAGCTGTAAGTTCAATGCATTAGTCTCGCAGTTTGCGTTCTAGTTTTGCCTTCAAAATCATTGCAATATCGGTTTTGTTTGTCATTAGCCTATTATTTCTATAGCTAAACACTATAGTCAGATCTTGCTAGTATTTAGCCAGCTATTTGTTGTTTTAAGTTCTCTTTGTCGCTTTAGTTCAACATTGCCAGTGGCTCGCTTGTTTCTTGTCTTGTCTCATGTTTGTCTTCAAATTATCTTGAGTATGTAAAAATATTCCTCAAGTTTCTATTGGCAAGAAATGTCAAGAGAGGATGAAAGATACATTATATAGGTCCATTGTTTTGATAGATATTACAACTGATAGGTTAACATCCTCTTGGTGTCGTAATGTTAATCTTATTTGTCCTAGTATACATTTTTGATACCTTTTGCAGCCTTAAAAGTTTATGTTTTTCTTTGTTTCCTATAAATGGATCTTTTTCTTTCTTTTCCCTCTTTTCCTGGTTATTCGAATGTTCCTGCTGCTTTATTTCTCCTTTATTAGCATTTATTAGCTTTTGATTTTAGATTTAATTTCTCAATGGGATAAAAAATGTTACTCATTCTTTTCATCTTAATGTTTTAAGTTTTGTCTTTCATCACCGCGAATTTGTTTTCCTTGGTCAGTTCTGCTGGTTGTAATCTTACTATCCTAATTTGATGTTGATTGTTGCAATTTAGTATCATTAGTTTATGTGGTTGTGCCGAATCAAATACCATATGTTGTAGTCCTTTTACTTATTGTATTAGCAGTATAAATATCAAACTTGTCTCAAGTCTGTTTGTCCTTTCGAGTGGATTGAAATGTTTTCTAAACTATTTCATGATTTATGATGTTTGATTAATAGTCTACTTGTTTAAATCATTCCTTCTTCCTCTACTTTTCTCCGACTTGTAAAAACTGAATCTTGTTGAATCCAACTAATTTTGTCGATCCTTAGGCATGAGGTGGTAACTCTTATAATATAAGTTTTTCGTGGTTTACAAATTTTCTTGTTCTCTAGTTTTTTTAAGTTTGTTTCTGTTAACTGCCCCTTCCATTTTGCCTATTAACTGAATTTCTTAAGATGTCCAGTTTATGTCTCTGTTTTACCAAATTTTCTTTGTGGTCCTACAATATAATTGTTTAAGCTTCGTTTTGCTTAAAATCATGAGAATCTTCTATTTTTATCAATTCCTTAAAATGACATGTGTATTCTTTTCAATTCCATGAATCAGTGAGATACTTGATTAGCTACTACTTCATAACACATATTAATTCCTTCATCCTTTTCTTTGCATGAATCCGCTTGGGAGTCCAAATGGATTCTTTTCTCTTGCATTATGCAATGGGCCATTAAGGCCCACTTTTTTTAGAAGACTTTAAAAGATGGTTCAATAGGATGAAACATGACATACAAATGTAAGAAGATGGAAGAAGTAGAAGAAGAAGAAGAAGAAGAAAGAAAATGGATCAAAACCCATTTGATGAAGTCGTTAAGAGACTTAAAAAGTCTCAACTTTATTATTGTTTTATTTATTTATTTACCTATTTATTCATTCATTTGGGTCTCGAAGCCAAAGTTGAATTTTAATACAAGTGAAGCAGATTTCAGGTCTCAAAGGTCCAAAAAGATAGTTTAGGACAGGTTATGGGTCAAAAGCCTAATATCTAGATTAGGACAGGTGATGATGGGCCAAAAGCCTAAATTAAGTCTGGACTGGGTCAACTCAAAACTGGCCCATCTTGTTTTACCGATTTGTGGGCCAGTCTGGCTTAGGGCCCTTTTTAATTGGCCGGTCCGGTACCGGGCCCAACAGTATTTTTTTTGTAAAACAAACCGGGACCGGCCCGATTATACGTAAATCGGTCCAAACCGGTCAAATCCGGCCAAAGCTAAAAATAAATTTGAAATTAATTTTTTTTCCAATATACACTATATATACCCACCTATGTACATTTTAAACACGTTAAAAAATTTAAATATAACATATATACGCTTAACATATACTCCCTCCGTTTAAAAAAGAATGACCTACTTT